>NC_045441.1:114484815-114595590 GCF_002776525.5 Piliocolobus tephrosceles | reverse complement strand
TTGACATCGTTTTAAGCTCAGTGACTTTTTTCTAGTCTATGTCCAATGTACTGATGAGTCTGTCAAGAGCATTTTACATTTTGATGGGTTTTTTTTTTTTTTTAATTTTCTAACATTTTCTTTCAATTCTTAATTGTGGTTTTTATCTACCTGCTTACATTACTCAGTTCTTCTTTCATGTTTTTCACTTTTTCTATTACAACTCTCAGCACATTAATTATAGTAATTTAAAATTCCAGGTCTAATGATTTTTAAATCTCTGCCATACCTAAGCCTGGTCCTGATGCTTGATTTTTCACTTCAGACTTTTGTTTTTAAGGATGACCTTTCTTTTTCGCAGCTAAACATAATTAACAAGTAAAAGAAACAGAAAAATAGGTCTTTAATGCGAGGTTTTATGTTTATCTTGCCAGAAAGTAGGCTAGTTTACTGTTCGTTCTAGCTAAATATGTTAGGTGATAAAATTTCCCTGAGCATCCATGGTTTTGTTTTTCTTTTTTTCTGTAGGTTTCCCTAGATACTTATTCTTAAATAAAATTTGAGGCTTGCAATTCTTTAAGTTGGAGGTCCTTATTATTATTTAGTTGCCTCATTGGTATGTTGATAAGTTGTGGGGGAAAAGGAAGTATTCTATTGACCTATAAAACCAGTAGTAGCTCTAGTGGTAGAATTATGATCCTGGGTTTCTGCTTTTGCTAAACTGTGATTCTCTTTATTCACTTGTCTCTCCAGTTTTCAGAGTGTCAGCTTGTCCTGTGGTGTAAATTTTCTGAGGAATCTAAAAAGAGTTATTGGTATTCAGTTTGCTTAGTCTTTTCTTGTTGTGAGTGTGGGAGTCAAAACTACCAAGCTCTTTTCACATAAGACCAGAAACTAGAAGTTTCTTGAATACTTTTTTGGGGTAAAATTTTTCTAAAGTCTTCTCAAAGAATATATGCAATAACATATGTTAAATCTCTTTGTGTAGGAGGGCATTTTTGTGGAATTTCAGTGCATTTTGCTGAAAAATTGTAAGTGGATTTTTATTATATGAGTTTATTTTTCTTGCACATTAGTAGAAAATAGCTATGGAAACATGTATCAGTCAAAGTTCTTAATTACAGAGAAAAGAATCTAGTCAATTTAAACAGAAAAATGCTTAATAAACAATATTAACACAGGGTCTTCAATACCAGAGATGCTCTCAGGACCAAAGGAATCATGAAATAGAGAGTCAGCAATAATGCTAACTTCACACCATCCCTACTGTGAAGTTTTAACAGAAATGGCATAGCTACTCCCACATATGGCTTAATTTATGACTTTATAAACTGAATATTGACTGGGTGGGGTGATCCATGCCTGTAATCCCAACACTTTGGGAGGCTGAGGTGGGCAGATCACTTGAGGTCATACGCTTGAGAACAGCCCGGCCAACTTGTTGAAACCTGTCTCTACCAAAAGACACAAAAATTAGCCAGGTGTGATGGTGTGTGCCTATAGTCCCAGGCACTCGGGAGGCGGCTGAGGTGGGAGAATTGCTTGAACCCAGGAGGTGGAGGCTGCAGTGAGCCAAGATATGACACTACACTCCTCCAGCCTTGGGGACAGGGTGAGACCCTGTCTCAAAAAAAAAAAAAAAAAAAAAACCTCTATATCAGCAAACTTTCTGCAGTTGAAATGTAGCAATCACAAGAATCTGTCATCATAAGTGACAGAAATTTCATTGTTCACATGGCTGCTACTCTAATAGCTTGCTTTTGACTCTAAATATGATTCAGGATTCAGCCCAAATGCAGAATAAAGAGTCTGGGATATCAAATATTTAGCTTTTTATCCTCCATACTGCCACATCAATTATCGATTTACACCATAAGTCAGAAAAAAAGGTATGACATCAAATATTCCTCATATTTTTAAAATAAATGTTGTGAGATTATAGTATTAATAACAGAAATACTGCTGAAATAAATTGGACTAAGAAATTTTGACTGGATTATTTAAATGTGCTTTTTTATTTATTTGCTCCAAGCTTTCCTAGGTTGTTAATACAAATTGTATCCATGTACTTATTTACTTTGAATTTGGTAATTTCCACACACTCATCAACTCATGCAAAAGTTGCTCTTTCTGTAACACCTTCCACAATATTTCTGGAAACTTTTTCAGTGCATGATCTATCTCTCATTGCTCCCATTTTCCATGTTGTCCTGCTACCAGGATCTCCTGCCTCCTGCCTCAACCCCACAGGGCCACTTAATATTCTTGTGCCTCCAGAGCTCAGCAGCCTCTTGCAAAGTGGAAAGATCAGTTCTGTCCCATCTGCTGTAGATTCTAATCCTGTTCATTTTTAACATCATTTCTGAGACCATTCCTTATTAATTAAGGAGATTAATAAGACAATTATTTTAGTTTAAATATGAATATTCCCAAGAAATACAGGTGTGTCTTGTCATGAACTCAAGTAGAATTCCCCAGTTTATTCTGAGAAAAATGATGCTCTACTCACTTTCAGTCTGTTAGTGAATTCGGCTTATTTTACTTGAAACAAACTACCTTACAAAGAGATCTCTCCAGGGACACCTCACACTCCTGTAGCTGGATCTATCACCTTTATCCTGTTGTCCCTACCACTTCACCAGCAATAGTAGCATATACCTAAATCACAAATACGGAGATATATAATATTTTATCAGTTGACTCCTAGAGCCCTATGTAAATCAGTAAGGCAAATACATCCTTTACAAGAAGAGGTTCACCTGATGTGTTCTAATGTGGATACTAACTTAGCAGGTTTCCAATTACCTAAACTGATTTTAGCTGCTTTATTCCAATTGTTTCAGTCCTATGGAGAGTCACTAGCCTGGTGTGGTGGCTCACACCTGTAATCCGAGCAATTTGGGAGGCTGAGGCCTGTAGATCACTTGAGGTCAGGAATTCGAGATCAGCCTGGCCAACACAGTGAAACCCCATCTCTACTAAAAATACAAAAATTAGCTGTGCATGGTGGTGTACACCTGATATTTCAGCTACTCCAGAGGCTGAGGAATGAGAATTGCTTGAACCCGGAGGCAGAGGCTGCAGTGAGCCAAGATTATGCCACTGTACTCCAGCCTGGGTGATGAAGCAAGATTCTGTCCCCCTGCCCACCAAAAAAAAAAAAAGATTACTATTTAGTCATTTAAACATTTGATAATATTTATTTAAATAATCGGTATTTATTGAGCACCTCATATATTCTAGCACACAGACCTATCATTTTCATTCAAAACTCTCTAAATGCTCTAGATTGCATCACTTTACGCATCATATTATTTTTCCTGGCTCATTTCTTTTTTGAGAATAATCTTGTTACAAACTTAGTAGTATTAAAAATACTTATTGATCACTTTGTGTTTTCCTGGCATTGATAATTTGTTAATAATAGAATTGTGTATGTTTATAACATGTGGGGGAGGAGAAAAGCAGAAATTTTATAATTTGGTGATGAACCTGAATGGAATGGAAGAGAATCAGAGCCTTGTTAATCAAAAGAATGAAAATAATAAAGAATAAATTGGTTTCCCTATCTGCTCAATGATAAAATATTTGAATGTTATACTCAAAGACCTATGTTAGGCTGGGTGTGTTGCCTCACACCTGTAATCCCAACACTTTGGGAGACCGAGGTGGGTGGATCACCTGAGGTCAGGAGTTCAAGACCAGCCTGGCCAACATGGAGAAACTCCATCTCTACTAAAAATACAAAAATTAGCCAGGCATGGTGGTGTGCACCTGTAATCCCAGCTTCTAGGGGGGTTGAGGCAGGAGGATAGCTTGAACCTGGGAGACGGATGTTGTAGTGAGCCAAGATCGCGGCACTTAACTTCAGCCCGGGCAAGAGAAAGACATTGTCTCAAAAGAAAAAAAAACCTATATTATGCTGATTTTTACAGTAAGTGATTAGGTGGTCTCTAGTTGCAAACATGCAAAAGGGGCCTTTTTTATTTCTTTAAAGTTTTCCTAAATGCCTTATTATTTCTCTAGTTTCTTCAGTATTTTCTGTGATTGACTAATTTAAGTCTCATTTTGTTGAAGGTCTAGAACATTGTTAAACCAAAGCGGTTGTCATCTTGAGTTGTGCATCAGAAAAAAAGCTAATAAATGTTTTGTCAGTTAGTTTGTTTTAAATAGTGCCTGATGATTCTGATTCTGTAGGTCTGGGGTAGGATCCAAGTAATGATATATTTCTACCGTTTCCATAGATACTGCTGAGGCTTGCTCCCTACTCCCGGTGATATATATTGGAGTCCAGAAAATTGAAGAGTAAAAAAATAAAACTATCCAAGATTTTCTTAACTTATACCATTTAAGCACATTCTCTTTATGTATTAAAGGAAAACAAATAACAGCAACACTCCATGACTTTCATTGAACTGGGAAGAGGAAGTATTCAGCAAATATTTTCTCAAACAAACATTCCATTTCTATTTCATTACTGTTTTTTCTATTATAGATACCTTGGCATTTTTATTCTTTATTTAAAAAACAACTTTCCAGTACTATGTCGAATAGAAGTGGTGAGAAGGGCATCCTTGTCTTGTGCCGATTTTCAAAGGGAATGCTTCCAGCTTTTGGCCATTCAGTATGATATTGGCTGAGGGCTTTTCATAAATAGCTCTTATTGGCCGGGCGCGGTGGCTCAAGCCTGTAATCCCAGCACTTTCGGAGGCCGAGACGGGCGGATCACGAGGTCAGGAGATCCAGACCATCCTTGCTAACAGGGTGAAACACCGTCTCTACTTAAAAATACAAAAAACTAGCCGGGCGACGTGGCGGGAGCCTGTAGTCCCAGCTACTTGGGAGGCTGAGGCAGGAGAATGGCGTAAACTTAGGAGGCGGAGCTTGCAGTGAGCTGAGATCCGGCCACTGCACTCCAGCCTGGGCAACAGAGGGAGACTCCCTCTCAAAAAAAAGAAAAAAAAAAAAAAAAACAGACAAAAAAAAAGCTCTTATTAGTGTGAGATACGTTCCATCAATACCTGGTTTATTGAGAGTTTTTAGCATGATGAGCGTTGAATTTCATCGAAGGCCTTTTCTGCATCTGTTGAGATAATCATGTGGCTTTGTCATTGGTTCTGTTTACATGATTGATTACATTTATTGATTTGCGTGTGTTGAACTAGCCTTGCATCCCAGGGATGAAGCTGACTGGATCGTGGTGGATAACATTTTCATGCACTGCTGGATTCGGTTTGCCAGTATTTTATTGAGGATTTTCATATCGATGTTCATTAGGGATATTGGCCTGAAATTTTCTTTTTCTTGCTGTGTCTCTGCCAGGTTTTGGTATCAGGATGATGTTGGCCTTATAAAATGAGTTAGGGAGGATTCTCTCTCTTTCTGTTGTTTGGAATACTTTCAGAAGGAACGGTACCAACTACTCTTTGTACCTCTGGTAGAATTCAGCTGTGAATCCGTCTGGTCCTGGACTTTTTTTTTTTTTTTTTTTTTTTTTGGTAGGCTATTAATTGCTGCCTCAATTTCAGAACTTGTTATTGCTCTATTCAGGGATTCGACTTCTTCCTGGTTTAGTCTTGGGAAGGTGTATGAGTCCAGGAATGTATCCATTTCTTCTGGATTTTCTAGTTTATTCGTATAGAGGTGTTTATAGTATTTTCTGATGGCAGTTTGTATTTCTATGGGATCAGTGATGATCTTTCCTTTATCATTTTTTATTGTGTCTATCTGATTCTTCTCTCTTTTCTTTTTTATTATCTTGCTAGCGGTCTATTTTATTGATCTTTTCAAAAAACCACCTCCTGGATTCATTGATTTTTTGAAGGGTTTCATTTTTGTGTTTCTGCTCCTTCAGTTCTGCTCTGATCTTAGTTATTTCTTGACTTCTGCTAGCTTTTGAATTTGTTTGCTCTTGCTTCTCTAGTTCTTTCAATTGTGATGTTAAGGTGTTGATTTTTTATCTTTCTGATGAAACGTATTTAAGCTAATAACTCCAAAACAAGCTTTCCAATACTTGAGTTTTTTTTAATGCCCTTTATTCCAACTGTCCTTGAAGACCTCAGAAAAAGTCAAATAAAGTAATCCTTCTTAAGAAGGGCACTGTCTCACTGTCTTTAAAGACAAGTTGTCTCCCTGGAACAGGAAAATGTCCAAGTACTTTTGATCTTTTTGCCATCAGCTGTTTTAACTATTAATTATATTTGAAATGTATCTTTCAGCATTTTAGATACCCCAAAAGTATTCTTAGCCTATCACTTTTGAGTTATAGATATATGTATGTATATATATACACATATATATCTCAATCTGTGTATGTGTGTGAATATGTATGTGTGTATATATATTCATATATATATTTACTATGTGAATATCATTCTATCGTTTGTAGCTCACTCTTTTTCATAAGCACAATAATTGTCCCCCAGTGAGTGAGTTCACATCCTAACTCCCGAAATCTTTGAATATGTTACTTGACATGGCAAAAAGGAATTTGCATATGTGACTATATTTAGGGTGTTGAAATGAGGAGATTTTCCTAGGTTATTTGGTAGGCTCTTAGGATGGGGAGGAGGAGGAGGCATCAGTCAGAGAAGGAGATGTGATGGCAGCCGCAGAGGTTAGAGGGACTCAACTGTGAGACAGTGAATGTAGGCAGCTTCTAGAAGCTACAAAATACAAAGAACAGATTCTCCCCTAATGTGTCCAAAAGGAATGCAGTTCTGCCAACACTGTAATTTTAGCCCCATAAAATCAATGTCAGATATTTTACCTCCAAATATGAATGATAATAAATTTGTATGATTTCAAGCCACTAAGTTTGGACATTTTGTCACAGCAATAGGAAACTAATACATTCCTTATATGCTTGCATTTCTGATGTGGAACTTCAAGCCAACCTCATGTTGAAAAATGATTATGAAAGGTAAGAAATATTCATTTCTAGAAAGTTTATGATAGTCCTATTAGCAAACTCTATTGCCGTGTGAAATCCTAGCCACCAAAAAAATTCACTTACCATTATTTTATGTACTACTAGAAGGGGGCATGGGAAGAGGTGGAGAAGATGTGAATCCATGCATAATAAAATGTTCTGGCATGGAGATGGATAAGTGCCACCAAAAGGATATGTCCAGAGCATAACTTTGATAATATATAAATACACCAAACAGAATGTTGCAATAAGGAAATTTGAATGTCTCAAACTAAGTCTAGGAGAAAGAAGAAAATGAATTGTCTCTTGAGAAAATAAATTGCAAGCCAGTACTCACACAATGAATTCAAACAACCAATGTGGTATCAAAAACATCCTTAGGAAGAAAAATTAATCTAAAATAATCTCGGTTGGTAAGGCCTATTGGCAGGAAGCAAACTCAGATTGTCTCATGAAGAATGCAAATTCAATTACATTGGATAGTAAAACGCAAAGTCAGAGATGTTAAAATAATCTTTTTAATTATATCTCAGAATCTATGAACTTGGCACATCTGTTTTGTTAAATCACATCCATTGCTATTCCAAGAGAGTTGTCTTATTTATTTCTAAGATGAATATGCTAACATACCAGAAATGTGTGCGTGTGTGTGTGTGTGTGTGTGTTCTTTTCCAAGTTACCATCAGATTACATAATGATTATCCCTTTACCTAGTTTTTAAAGCTGTACATTATTTACCCAGTTTTTAAAGTTGTTATATTATAATTGAAACATAATTGTACATATTAATGAGTACAGTGTGATGTTTCCATATATGTATGTATTGTGTAATGATCAAATTAGGATGATTAGCATATCCATCAATTTAAGCATTTGTCATTTCTTCACAGTGATAGCATCCACAATCCTTTCTCCTAGCTATCTTGAAATATACACTACATTATTTACTAATAACATAATATTTAATAATAATTAGCTATAGTCATCTTGCTTGTGTAATAGAACACCAGAACTTCCTGGCTAACTGTTAATCAGCCTCTCCCCATCTTTCCTTTTCCCTACCCTCCCCAGCCTCTGTTAAGCACTATTAAACTCTCCTCCTATAAGATCACATTTTTAGATTCCACATACGAATGAGATCATGAGGTATTTGTCTTTTCATGCCTGGCTTATTTCATTTAATACAGTAAGACCTCAAAAGCACAGACAACAAGTGCAAAATTAGACAAATGGGACTATTATATCAAACTAAAAACTTTGATAACAAAGATAACAATCAATATAAGTGAAAACATACAGAATGTGAGAAAGTATTTGCAAACTGTGTATCTGACAAGGGGTTAATATCCATGTAAGGAAAAAGACAAATAATTCAATTTAAAAATTGCCCAAAGGCCTGAATAGTTATTTGCCTAATTTAATGGACTCTTCTCTGTCTTCATATCCATATATCATTTAAAATGTTTCTCTTACCATTAGTCTTGGAACTCTTTTACTTCACTTGGCTTCCTTAGCACTCTTTCTATTTGCTGACTACTTTTAAGTCTTTTTAACTTCCTTCTCTACCAGCTGCCCTTGAAGTATTGTTTTTCCTTTCCCTCAGCCATCTTCACTTCACTCCACATTATGCAATCTCATTACTTCAGATGTTAATGAAACTCAAATTTTTATGTCCAGTAAAGATCTTTTTTTCAAGTTTCTTTGAAAACAAACCAAATAGCTCACAGTAACTTCAAATTAAAACATTTCTAAAATAATTTCTCTTCTCACATTCCAAGGTGATTTCTTCTGAACGTCTCATTTTTGCCACCTTTTAAGCATTGAACTAAGTGGATCAAATTAGAAAGTGAAAAGTTATTCTCTTTATTATTAAATAAGTAAATTTATTAAATTTACTTAAAATGTAATGAAGAATATGAAGACTATTGGTAAATTAATGGAGGAAGTAAAGGAAAGAAAGCATACAAGTGACTTTTAGCTTTCTAGTTTGATCCATATACATAATAGAATACTATGCAGCCACAAAGAGAACAAGAGCATGTCCTTTGCAGTGACACAGATGGAGCTGGAGGCCATTATCCTTGTAAAACTAACACAGGGATGGAAAACCAATTATCGCATGTTCTCACTTATGAGTGGGGGCTAAATGATGAGAACTCATGGACACATAGAAGGTAAGACACACACTGGGGCCTTTTGGAAGGTGGAGGGTGGGAGAAGAGAGAGGATCAGGAAAAATAACTAACAGGTACTAGCCTTAATACCTGAATGATGAAATAATCTGTACCCCCATGACATAAGTTTACCTATGTAACAAACCTACACTTGCACCCCGATCTTAAAATAAAAGTTAAATAAATAAATAAAAATGTTTCTCATATATAGGCCATCTTTTCCATTCCTACATCTTACGATATCCTCACTTATCCCCAATCTACAGATGCTCCTCAATTTATGACAGGATTACATCATCATAAAGATGAACCCATCAGTAAGTTGAAAATACATTAATATACCAAATCTACTGACCTTCACAGCTTAGACTAGCCTACCCTAAACGTGTTCAGAATGCTTTCATTAGCCTACATTTGGGCAAAATCATCTGACAATACAGTGCACTGCAGAATATCCGTTGTTTACCCTCATAATCTTGTGGCCTGACTGGTAGCTTCAGCTGCTACCTCCCCAGCATTGCAAGAGTATCGAATCACACATCCTTTGCCTGGGAAAAGATCAAAAATTCAAAATTCAAAATAAGGTTTCTACTGAACATGTATCACTTTTGCATAGTTGTAAATAGCAAGTTGAATCATTGTTGAGGATTCTCTTACAAATATGGTCGTGGCCTGCATAACTGTTTTAGTCAAAGACTATGTTTTAGTCAAACATTATGTTTGACTAAATCCTGCATAATGTTTAAGTCAATTACAGAAAATTGCACATACAAAGGTCATTTCATAAGATTATAATACTGTATTTTTACTGTACCTTTACTATGCTTAGATATGTATAGATACAAAAATACTTACCATTGTGTGACAATTGCCTACAGTAGAATAGCACAATAACATGCTGTACAGGTTTGTAGCCCAGGAACAACAGGCTATATCATACAGCCTAAATGTATAGTAGGCTAAGTTTGTTTAAGTATCCTCTATGAAGTTTCTATAATGACACAGTCACCTACAAATGCATTCTTTAGAATATATCCTCATTGTTAATTGATGCAAGACTATACTTACCTGTTTTTCCTGCCTCTAGTTTCAAAGCCTTACATCCATGATCTTCATGATGTCTGCGTTGGTTGTCTAGGGATGTTAAAAGAAAGTATTACAAGTTAGGAGTTGGAACAAAATAAATTTATTTCCTCAAAGCTCTGGATTCTAGAAGTACAAAATCAAGATGTCAGCTTCCTTGGCCCCTTCTCACATTTGTGAAGGAGAATCTGTTCTATGCAGCAATCCTAGTTTCTGGTAGCCTCAAATGTTTTTTGGCTTACGGAAGATGTTTTCTTTGTGTCTTCACACCATCTTTCCTGATACATCTATTTCTATGTCAAATTTTGTCTTTGTATTAAAATACCAATCACACTGGATTAGGGCCCACACTAATGACCTCATCTTAATTTGATCCTCTGCAGAGATGTTGTTATGGGTTGAATATTATATCTTCTCAAAATCTGTATGCTGAAATCTAATCCCTGGTGGATGTGAGTGGTATTTGGAAGTGGGGCTTTTGGGAGGCAATTAACTCATGAGAGGGAAGCCCTCATAAATGGTATTAGTGCCTTTATAAAGGAAACCAGAGAGCAACTAACTCACCCCTTCTGCCATGTGAGGACACCAGAAGTCAGAATTCTGAAACCTGGAAGGGAGCCCTACACCAGAACGTGACCATGCTGGCACCCTTACCTAAGACTTCCAGATTCCAGAACTGTGAGAAATAAATTCCTGTTGTCTCAAATAGCCCAGTATGTGGTACCCAGTCATAATACTATGACATCCAGCCAGAATTAAGGCAGACCTTACTTCCAAATAAAATTACATTTACATGAACTGGGAATGAGGACTTCAACATCTTTTTTGAAGAACAAATTCAACCCATGACAACTGCCAGAGGTATGATTACAAAAGATGTTATAATACACCCCCCTCTTTCTTAACTCCCCATTATTATCTCAAAAAGTCAACTACTTAGGAAATAATTGAGGCTGTCTTCAACCTTCTTCCAATATTTCTTTCTCATCTCGTCTGCTAGTAATGCTTATCAATGGCCCCTTGCTCCAACCAGTATATTCCCGATGCTTTGAATTTTCTGGGTTTTGCTGAAACTTCAATCTTTACCTGAAATATTTTCTCCTGGCTACTAACACTTTACTTAATTTTCATAACCCCAAATCAAATGGTGTGTTCTCTAAAAAGCCCCCCTTGATTCTCTGGTCTCAATCTGCAATTCCATATTCCCATTGCACTCATTTAAACCTTTTAAAATGTAAGATTTACAAAGCCCAACTTCTACAGAGATCTCCCTCATTCTTCAATGAATTATATTCTACTCCTTTTAATGAGCCAAAATGGCATGTGAATAGTGAATATTTAAAAATACATGATTTATTTAATTGATCTGTGTTTGCAAGTAGGGCCTCCTGAAACTATCGAACCTGAAAGAATCACACTATCATTGATGAAAATGGAAAAGCTTGACAGAGTAGCTTCTATGTCAGAAATTTTAATGAGCTTGACTGATAGAAGATACTTGTTAAATATATCAGAGCAGAATGCATAAGTCATTCCCATAAATGTAGGGATTGAATTTACTATATGAAATCTCCAAGTGGATAAAGAGAGTAACTAAAGGCACTCAGTGAGCTTTGGGAAGCTCTGTTATTTATTGGGTGGAAGGAGAAATAATTTCCAGATCTACAGAAGGCGAAGAAATGAACAATGAGATGAAAGATAGGATGTATCTGGTGTAGAACATAAATTTAATAATGGCTGGTTCTCACCTTAATTCTAGGTTTAGTTCTAGAATGCAGATACCACAAAATGGAAAATAAAAATTAACGTATTTACAGAGATAGCTAGGTAACCTGTTTTGCACTGAAAATATTCTGACAGATTTCAACTAAAATACATGTACAGGATGTAGTTACAAAAGGGTGTTTTTCCTACTTAGGAAGTATTTAGCTATGCTATAATATTCACATTTAACATGAAAACCTAAAACACTTAATGAAATTCTTAAATCATGCTACATTATGGTGCATGATTTAAGAGTTTCATTCTAAGTAAGTATACGTACTAGTGCCTGGGTCGTTCAGTGGTAGAATTCTCACATCTGCCAATTAAGCCTACGTATAAAGTTATAATTATTGCTAGTCTGCTTTTCTGTCTATACTTTTACCATTCCTCAAAAGACTTAATGAGTTTATTGGATAATTTTGGGAGATGGGACCTAAATCTTAAAGCTTTGTTGATTCACTGGAAATTCTAAGTGCAATATTTCACCTTTGGTGTTTCGTTACATAATGGATAACACAGTTAATTCATCTTTCCCTGATGATAATGTTTGTCTTTACTTAAAAGGTATCATAATTTAAGTGCTGTAAATTTAAGAAATAGATCATCATTTTTTCCATAAGATTATGGCAAGGCAATCTGGGAGTAACTCATGAGTTTCTTTCACCATCTGCCAAGAGCAGAGGAGCATTCCTTTATGGCTTTCTTCTTAATGGGAAAATGAGTGGGTTTATGCACATCTCTGTTTAATTTGGGACCAAATACATCTCTTAAGAATCCTTACTTCCTTTTAGAAAGTGTTAATTCTAAAGCAATTACAATGTGACAGGTGGAAAGCACAGGTAAAAACACAGCTGCACGCCTTTAAATGATGCCTATAAACATTCGGAAATAACCTAGGATATTTCCATGATCTTACAAGATGGGGTTGTCAGCAAGCCATCCTGCTCTACCCAGTGGAATGCTTTCAAGACAGCCAGTGATGTTTTACGTGTTGCTGAACTGCAAAATACAACATGGTCTTGTTTGCTCTCCCCAGTGACCTGCCGGTGTGGAATTCTCGTTTGCTTCTTTTGGGGATTGTGGTCGGCATTTTCAATTTTGAAATATGTTACGTTCTCCATTATGTATAGAAACTTCTTATTTACTGACATTTGGTATATTTTAGAAGTTAAATATCCAAAAGTCCAGAAAGCTATAGAACTTTAAAACAAAAATAAGATGTTATATTTAAAAGAGAAATACTTCATCAGTTCATGAAAATAAAGGTCTTTCCAAATTTTTAATAATGACAAAATTATTATATACAAACATTTAAATTATTAAGCACGTTTAATAGAATTCTGAGTATCTCGTTTTACAATAAAGCAAAATATTTTATAAACCTGGTCAGGGATTCTCAAGATATTTAAGTGTCAATACATGTACATGTTATCAGAGATAAAGAACACATTTATAACTAATTGGGAAGTTTATCAATTAAAAAACAGAATCTTTTCAATCTTGTCATTCAAGAAGCCCTGATCTTTTTGATGTATCATAATAATTCTAAATATTAGCAATATTTGAAATTCTGTGAAAATATAGAAGGATAGGCCCTGCGCAGTGGCTCACGCCCGTAATCCCAGCATTTTGGGAGGCCAAGGTGGGTGGATCACAAGATCAGGAGATAGAGACAATCTTGGCTAAAATGGTGAAACCCTGTCTCTACTAAAAATACAAAAAATTAGCCCGGCGTGGTGGTGGGCGCCTGTAGTCCCAGCTACTGGGGAGGCTGAGGCAGGAGAATGGCGTGAACCTGGGAGGCGGAGCTTGCAGTGAGCAGAGATCTCGCCACTGCATTCAATCCAGCCTGGGCGACAGAGCGAGATTCCCTCCCCAACCCCCCCCCCCAAAAAAAGGATAACTGTAGCAATATTCGTAAAGTTTCATGTTTTGTGTTACTTGTTTATCATTAACAATTCTCACTGTCACCTTAATAAGATGCTAAACTTCTGTCCTGATTGTCTCTAGGTCCCCCAAAAGAAGCACAAGGCATATTGCTAGACAAGCTGAATTAGAAAATTGGGAACTGGGAACTGGCTCTGCAAGTTGATCTTGAAAACTTGCTGATTTCATGTCTTTTAACACAAAGCACACACTCTCAACATTCAGCAATCTTGCCCTGAGGAATTAGTAATATAAAAATCACTTTTTCCTCTCTTATTTGATGGAATTAAATCTCCAGCTCCATTGTTTATAAAACAAAGCTGTTTGAGTCACTTCAACTTGCACTGAATTCTTTAACACTTTAACACATATTTTTGTTTGTTTGTTTGCATTGTGTTGAATGTTCTACCTAGCTTTTCTAATTGTACTCAGGAAGAAATGGTCTACTAGAAGTTAGATTGCTACAGTGAGAAGCAGAAGTAAGAAGTTTTCCAAAAATCTCTTTCATACCAGCGGGGATGTCTTTCCTTTCTGTATATTCATCATAAAATGTTAATGTCTGATGTGAGAGCAATATGTGAATATGTTATATTTACCTTTTAAATAAAGAAAGCTAAATGTGTAGGTGTTGGATTTGCTTGATTGAGGGCTATTTATCAATTAAATGTTTCTTATATCCATGCACCTGTTTGAATAATACATACAGTTTTTTTTTTTTTAGATAAATACTCTGTTCACTCTTGAAACGTCACATAACACCCTAGAATATACAACATATTAAATTTATGACCCAATGCTTTACATTTACAAAGTAAAAGATAAAATGCTAAATGTTTCCATTATTTTCTATTGTTCTCAACATTTTAAGGCTTAACTTTTATTAACATAACATTGCAATCTAACCTAAATATGTAGGCTTTAGATTCTAGCTGCTCAGATTCAAATCCTGGCTCCATCACTTGCTTAAGTTACTTAAAGCTCCTATAGCTTCATGACAAAAGACTATTAAAACTAAACTAAACCTCCATTATAGGATCGATGTTGAGGTTGAAATAATACGTATGATGTAGTGACTCTATTCCCAGGCACAAATAAAACTTCAGAAAGCCAGCGTGAACTATATTATCTCTGTGATTTTAGATGAAACATCCAATATTTTTATTTTCATTACTAACTTACAAAATTATAAAATAGTATCATGTTTAAAACTCAAAATGTGTTCGGATATTTGAAGATACCCACACTCAAAGTCTCCCAATGAATAGTTAATTATTCTTTCGAGCACACCAGTCCACTTTTTAAATTTAATAAACAAATTGGGGATTAAAAACATAAAGCAACAGTTCTAAACAATTAGAGAATTCTCTTGGAATGCTAATGTAAGATGATTTTCTTTCAATCATGACATTTTCCTTTATTTTGCTTTCTCTTCCTTTTTTCCAATCACATCTATCGAATATTTTTTAGGCACTCAGATTTCAGACATAAAAGCCAATTCCTAATTGTCAAGGAATCCATTGAGTATAGGGGAGACCCGTGTTAAAACAATTTACACGGAGTGTTGTTTATGTGATAAGAAAGTGTCGAGAGGAATACAAAATAATAGTGGTGGTGTTTTCTACAACTATCATGTTGTGTTCACAGTGCTTTTTGCTTTTTATATTACAGTTTGACCTGTTAATATTAAAATATTTTTAAGTAGAAAGGAAGGGAAACAAGCTATGCTTGAGTAAAATAACAATGGATTGGTCATTGCTTGTCTTCAGAAGGAAATGATTAAGTCAGGTATTTTTTAGGTGAAGAGAATGATGTGGCCTGTCAAAGATGACCTGCTTTCTAAAACAATTGAAGGACTTGAAAACAATTACCTTTTTAATTTTTGTTTGGTAAAGCAGTTTTTAGGAGTTCTTTCCAAAATATTACTAGTGATTTAGAAAGAGTGCTTACCAATAACCATTAATTGAACTAGTATTAAAGTATGATTAGTAAGCAAAATGATCTAATAGGCATACTTAGAATTCATCTTTTCCATTTGGAGTACATTTGTGGAAATAGAAAATCTGCTACTATAATTTGCTGTGATCCTGTCTTAAACAATGAATATGTGAAAAAGTTTTTGTATAATGTGTGGCCTGAGGAGTAGTATCACTTATTCCTTGGTTTTCCACAAGGCCTTTACTCCTACATTCCTAGGCTTAGACCTAACATTTCTAGTATTTTATTTTAAAATAATAGTTTATAGAAATATACATATTAATATTTATTATTGTTACATAAAATATAAAACACATTCAGGAAATATTTTTATACCATGTTTTCAATTCTCTTATATCAAAGAAATATCTGCACTTGCATGTATATTTCAGTCATCTTCACAATAACCAAGATATGGAATCAACGTAAGTATCCATTAACAGATGAATGGATAAAGAAAATGTGTCATAGAGACAAAACAGAATATTATTCAGCCATAATAATGACTAGAATCCTATTGTTTGTGGCAAGAGGAATGAGTCTGAAGAATATTTTATTGAGTAAAATACGTCAGGCACTGAAAGACAAATATTGCATGTTCTCACTCATATGTGGGACCTAAAAAAATTGATCCTTGGGGGAAGTGAATAGAATGGTGGTTGCCAGAAGCTGAGACCCATAGTGGGGAGGGGGAGGATGAGGAGGGATTGGTTAATGGGTACAAAAATACAGTTAGATACAAGGAATAAGCTCTAGCGTTTGAAAGCACAATAGGGTGCCTATGGTTAAAAATAATTTAATATGTATTTCAAAACAGCTAGAAGGGAAGATTTGAAATGTTTCTCAAACAAAGAAATGATAAATGTTGAGGCAATAGATATGGTAGTTGAGCTGATGTGATCATTACACATTGTATGCATGTGTCAAAAGTTCACAGGCACCCCACAAATGTGTGAAACTGTTATATATCCATTAAATTTAAATTAACATAAATTTTAATTGAAATTTAAGTAAGTCGAAAAGAATACTTGAAAACTGTTAAAATATTCAGCTAGATGGCCTTTAACCATCCTCTTTTGCACTCTTTCCCCAGTCTTTTCTCTGAAAAGACTGGTGATAATTGTGGGTAGAATGGAGACCTAGAAGACTGGCCAGTGGGTGCACCACGGGTGCACTAGTGGGTCTTCTATGGTCTGTGGCTAGCTCCACAATATGTAATACATAAAGTATTACATTATGTAATACTTTACATAATGTACCATGTGAAAGCTCTTTATATACAAGTTGCCTCATAGAAAATCAGTCCCATTTAAAGGAGTCCCAAGAATGTAATTAATATGGTTTGGCTGCTTCTCCCCTCAAATCTCATCTTGAATTGTAATCCCCATGTGTCTAGGGAGAGATCTGGGGGAAGATGATTGGATCATGGGGGAGGTTTCCCTCATGCTGTTTGTATAACAGTGAGTGAGTTCTCACAAGATCTGATGGTTTTATAAGGGGCTCTTCTCCCTTCACCCCTCTCTCCTCTCTCCTGCCACCATTTGAATAAGGTTCTTGTTTCCCCTTTGCCTTTCACCATGATTGTGGATTTCCTGAGGCCTCTCCAGCCATGTGGCACTGTGGGTTGGTTGGACCTCTTTTCTTTATAAATTATCAATCCTGGGATGGTATCTTTACAGCAATGTGAGAACAGACTAATGTACTTAGTACATTTTGAAATATAATTACATTTCATAATTATGAAACATTGCCAGCAAGGTTTTCATATCTATGAAACATTACCTTACTAGATAATGAATAAAATAGGTCTATTCTGTCCTAAAGTTTTGAGTATCTTAAACATTCAGCTGACATTATGAAGCTCAGAATGTTAAACACCAGATATCCCCAAAGTCCAAAGTCTTGCCTGTATTGAAAATCAATTAACTTAATAGCTTGAAGTTTTTGACATCCTGATGAAGTAAAAAAATGTACCTCTTCTAAAGGAAGTTGAAGTGTGCCACATAAATATTCCGATCTTTACTGAATCATGCATTTCTTATTAATATGGTTGAAAGCTGCTAAATAAGGGAAAGCAGGGATGCATCTTTTCACATACTGCTTGTAGTAGATTAGATTGCCACAATTTTCAGGAAACCAGTTTAGTTATGCATATCGAGTCTTAAAATTATTCATAATATTTTTTATCAATTCCACATTGAGGAATTTACAATAGACAACAAGAGATATATATGAAGCTAAATGCAGAAAGATGCTAATTTTATATTTTTACAATATAGCAAATATTTTAAAAATCAAATGTTCAGTAAGAAAAAAAGGTTAAATAATGTATACTAAATAATTATAAGTTAAAATCTCATCATCACTAAGATTACATAATCATATAGTTTTAATGGTATAGATAAGTGCAAATACTGTAATGTTAAGTAAAATAACACAATTAAAATGTTACTAGACAGGCCTGGTTGTAACAAGTCTATACTCCCAGCTACTCAGAAGGCTGAGGCAGAAGGATCCCTTGAGCCTAGGAGTGAACTATGATGACCACTTCACTCCA
The DNA here is from genome assembly GCF_002776525.5 of Piliocolobus tephrosceles. Classification (NCBI taxonomy): domain Eukaryota; kingdom Metazoa; phylum Chordata; class Mammalia; order Primates; family Cercopithecidae; genus Piliocolobus; species Piliocolobus tephrosceles. Next base: position 114,577,202 of record NC_045441.1, on the reverse strand, counting down.
GCCTGGGTGAGAGAGAGAGATTCCGTTTCAAAAAAAAAAAAAAAAATTAGAAAAATGTTAGTTACAGTATAATGATTATACTGAAATAGATATATATTGCTTATGTGCAGAGAAAAATCATTAGTTTTAATAAATTAGCATAAATTAAAATAAATATCTCCAAATAGTAACACCAACTTTCTTTGGGTGATAATTCTCTTGTTTTTGAGGCAGGGTCCCACTCTGTCACTGAGGCTTGAATGCAGTGGCATGATCTTGGCTCACTACAACATCTGCCCGCAGGCTCAAGCAATCCTCCCATTCCAGCTCCAGACTAGATGGGACTGCAGGTGCATGCCACCACACCCAGTTAATCTTTTGTAATTTTTTAATAGAATGTATTAGTCCATTCTCACACTGCTATAAAGAACTACCCAAGACTGGTTAATTTATGAAGAAAAGAGATTTAATTGACTCACAGTTCTACAGGTTTAACAGGAAACATGATTGGGAGGCCTTAGGAAATTTACAGTCATGGGGAAAGGTGAAGGGGAAGTAAGCACATCTTCACATGGTGGCAGAAGAGAGAAAGAGAGTGAGGGGGGAAGTGCCACACACTTTTAAACCATCAGATCTTGTGAGAACTCACTCACTATGATGAGAACAACATGAATGAAATCCACCCCCATGATCCAATCACCTCTCACTAAGTCCCACCTGCAATACATAGGGATGACAATTTCACAGGAGATTTGGGTGGAAACACAGACCCAACCACATCATTCCACCCCTGATCCCTCCTAAATCTCATGTCCTCACATTTCAAAACACAATCATGCCTTTCCCATAGTCCCCCAAAGTCTTAACTCATTTGAACATTAACTCAAAAGTCCCCAGTACAAAGTGTCATCTAAGACACCCTTCCACCTATGAGCCTGTAAAATAAAAAACAAGTTAGCTACTTTCAAGATACATTGGGCAAATGTTCCTGTTCCAAAAGGAAAAAATTAGCCAGAATACAAGGGATACAGGTCTCATGCAAGTCCAAAACCCAGAAAGGGTGGTAATTAAATCTTACAATTACAAAATAATCTTTAACTTTATGTCTTACATCCAGGGCAGGCTGATGCAAGGAATGGGCACCCAAGGCCTTGTGAAGCTCTGCCTTTGTGGCTCTGCAGGGTACAGCCTCTGTGGTTGCTTTCATGGACTGGTGTTAAGTGCCTGAGGCTTTTCCATGTGCAAGTTGCATACTGTTGGTGGATCTTCTGTTCTGGGGTGTGAAGGATGATGCCCTCTTCTCATAGCTCCACTAAGCAGTGCCCCAGTGAAGACTCCGTGTGGTGGTTCCAAACCCACATTTCCCCTCTGCTCTGCCTGAGTAGAGATTCTTCATGAGAGCTCCACTCCTGCAGCAGAGTTCTGCCTGGACATCCAGGTATTTCCATACATCCTCTGAAATCTAGGTAGAAGTTCCCAAACCTCAACTCTTGCCTTCTGCATACCTGCAGGACCAACATCATGTGGAAGCTGCCAAGGCTTGGGCCTTGCATCCTCTGAAGCCATGGCCCAAGCTCTATCTTGGCCTGTTTTAGCCAGGGCTAAAGGTGGAGTGGCTGTGACACAGAATACCATGTCTCAGGGCTGCATAGAGCAGCTGGGCCTAGCTCAGGAAACCATTTTTACCTCCTAGACCTCCAGACCTTTGATGGGAGGGGCTGTCATAAATTTATCTAAAATGCTCTGGAGCCATTTTCCCCATTGTCTTGCTGTTAACATTTGGCTCCTTTTTACTTAAGTAAATTTCGGCAGCAGGTTTGATTCTCTCCCAAAAATGTTGTGTGTGTCTGTGTGTGTGTGTGTGTGTGTCTGTGTGTTTCCCACATGGCCATGTTTTAAATTTCCCAAACTTATATGCCCCACTTTCCTTTTAAATATAAGTTTCAGTTTCAGATATCTCTTTGTTCACGCATATGAGGATTTTGCCATGTTGTCCAGGTTAATGTCAAACTCCTGAGCTCAAGCAGTCCTCTCACCTTGGCCTCCTAAAGTGCTGGAATTACAGGCACTAGCCACCATGCCTGGCCTCATCTTTGGATAATAACTTTAAAAAGCAGTACACTTATTCTTTTTTAAATGTCTGATTAACAGATAAAGATTGTATATATGCAAGGTGTATAACGTGATGAATTGACATATGCAAACATTGGGTAATGATTGACACAATCAAATTGATTAACATATCCATCATTACCCATGCTATACTTTAGATCCTAGAACATGTTCATTTTATAACTGAAAGTTTCCCCCAGCCCTCAACCCCTGGTAACCACTGTTCTCTCCGCTTCTATGAGTTTGAATTTTTTAGATTCCTCAGATAGGTGAGATTATACAGTACTTTACTTCCTGTGTCTGGCTTATTTCATTAAACATAATGTCCTCCAGGTTCATCCATGTTGTCACAAATGGCAGGATTCCTTCCTTTTTTTGTTGGCTGATATATATGTGTGTGTTTGTGTGTATGTGTATATATACATATATATATATATATATATATAATTTAAAATTGTCCTCCTGTTAAAGTCAGTGAAAATACTGCACTATTAAAACCACAAAGTTTCATTTAGTATTTTAAAGTTAATATTTTAAAATACAACTGACCGTGGTTTAATACGGCACTCATTATTCAGTATTATTCATTTGTTAGTACCTCATATAGGCCACAGAAATGAGAGATAATCTTCATGAAATTGAATGTAGTTATTTTGTACTTTATAGATGATTGATTACACCATACTCAGGAACTTGCTATTTTTGCTATGATGCATTTTTAAAAAATATAACTCTAGAAAGTTGTATCTTCTAAAATATATGACCAAAATTATGCAATTTTAACATAATTAAGCAGAAATCAAATAATTTGACCATAAATGCTCTGTTGTTGAGAAGAAATACCTGCAGAGACCACTTTGCATAATGTAATACAAAATCCGAACAGTTTTTGCTTTGCTTTCTATCCCCTGCTGCTTGGTGTCCTCTAGGGAGGCATTTTACAGCCTGTAATCTTACAGCTCCTTCATCTGTCATCCTTGAGATTCCAGCCTAGAACTTAACACTGAGAAACCTGCTTTGAGTTTTTACAGGTCTGATGAATTAAGAGGTCTATAAACCAAAAAATATAATTTTTCTCCATGTCTCATTTTGTAAGCACCAGACTTTTTTCATGTGGTCTATATATTCTTATTTAAGCCAGTATTATCAAGTTTAAAAATTACAATATAGAACAGTTGAAAGTTTACAATTAAGCTGAGAAAAAAAAAAAAAAATCCTTCCGGGGAAAAACAAATGAGGTTTATTTACTGAAGCAATGGCTGAGTTCTTATTTCCAGGATAACATTATTTAGGAAAACCATTATATGTCTCATATAAGTAGCTTTCGTTTTTCTGTTGTTTGTTTGTTTTTTTGTTTGTTTGTTTGTAGACAGAGTCTCATTCTGTCACCCAGGCTGGAGTGCAGTGGCACGATCTCAGCTCACCACAACTTCCGCCTCCCGGGTTAAAGTGATTCCCCTGCCTCAGCCGCCCAGTAGCTGGGATTACAAGTGCATGCCACCACACCCGGTTAATTTTTGTATTTTTAGTAGAGATGGAGTATCACCAAGTTGACTGGGCTGATCTTGAACTCCTGGTCTCAGGTGATCTGCCCACCTCAGTCTCCCAAAGTGCTGGGATTATATGATATGTAGCTTTTATAAGTAGGCTTCTGTCTTATAATTTTCAAGATAAAATGTTTATAAAAACCTAAAATATGATCAACAACTTTGAAATGTAATGTCTACAGCTAAAATGGAATGGGAAAAAAATCATAAACTGCTCTCCTATAATGCTGTTTTCTTTTTCTTTTTTAATTCTTGATTTATTTGTAGTAATTCTATGTACTTTACTCAGATACCGGAAGCACATAGCAAATGGAATAACTTACAGAGTGAGATGCCAAAAAAATTGTTTTTAAAAGTAAAATTTAAGAAACAGAGAGCATTATAGACTCATTATCAGAAGCATTACTGAGAAGATGCCAGGTCATCAAATTTCTGTATAATCTAGTTGCAAGGGTAAGAAAACAATATTGGCATTTAAAAATAACATAAAACTTCCTACATATTCTGGTCATTCTTTCTATATTCATATGTAAGACCACCTCTTCTTATATCTCATTCCGGCTGAAACAAAATAGTCATTTTTCTAAAGGACAGATCAAGAAATGCTGTTCAAGAATGAAGGCTTGGAATTGGGGACCCCGAGAGCTTGCTTGATATTCTACCCCACTGTACCCAAGCTGCGACCTAACATGCAAGACAAAGTACCGTTTTCCTTTTCCTCAGCTTTTCTCAAGCAGAAAGGGTCTCTCCTCATAGCCACCACAACTGTGATTGTTTCAGGTCTCACCTGAAGCCAGCAGGTCTCAGAGTCTCACTGGAAGTGCACTACCCAGGTATTACTGCTGGTTATTCAGGGCCCAAGGAATCTTTAGTAAGCATGTAATAAATCCTGCCAGAACTGGGTCCTTTTCTTCAAGGCAGCAGGTTCCCTTCTGGCCCAGAGTGTGTGTGTCATCCAGAAGCTAGGGCCTGTAATCGGGGCCTCATAACCGTGCCCAATGTCCTATCTTACTGTGGCTGAGCTGGTATCCAAGATGCAAGATGCAAGACAAAGTCCTCTTTACTCTTTCCTCCTCTCTTCTTAAGCACAAGGAAAGTGTCACTTTCATTGCTGTAAGTTTCACTGCCTGTGATTGGGGGAAGCGTGATGCAAGCACTCTCTTTGCTCCTCCACATGGTGTCTCACTAGGCCACATGTCCCCCAGCTCTACTGGCTTTGAGACCAGTCCTGCACTAGGACTTGCCTAGGAGTTGCAGTCCTTATGTCCTAACCTGCCTCTTACAGTTATTTACCACTCCAGAGCACTTCAGTCTGCAGTGGTGAGGCTTGCTGAAACTCACGTCTGGTCACTGGCTAGGGCTGATCTAAATGCTCCCTCCAAGCATAGCATTGACTAAATTTAGTTCAGTTTTGCTTTCTTTGTGACAGGCAGCACTGGGTTCAATGCAGAGTCCCAAAATCTCTGCACTCTCCCTCCCTCAAGCAGATTCTCTCTTCACACCATGCCATTGCCAGGGAATGGGGAACGGATGACACTGGTGATTCAAGACTGTCTTTCTTACCCTCTTCAGTGCCTTTTTACCCATATGAAGTTAAAACCAGGTACTGTAATTGCTCACCTGATTGTGGATTTTATGAGGATGCTTTGTGTGTGTGTGTGTGTAGATAGTCGCTAAATTTTAAGTTCCTGTGGGGGATGTTGATGAGTGGGCGCTTCTATTCAGCCATCTTGCCCTGCCCCTTCTTGGTTACTTTTTCTCTTCCTGCCACTTTTGCCCTTGGGATTCTTAGCAATTGTTAGCATGGCTCAAAAGACTGATAAGTGATGTAAAGGACCTTTGCTAGAAGATGAAAAACGCCAGCAGAGTTCAAAGCAGTCTCTAAAAAACTCAGAGTCAAATATTAAATTTGAGACTGGCAAGGTATCTGGCACTTGAAGAACTGAGATGCCCACGAGAGAGTAATAGAGAAGTGAAACATACACCTCATCCTGGTTTTTCCCTTCTGACATTTACCAAGGATAAGAGACTGATAGACCAAGGAGAAAATATTTGAAATGCAGAGGAGAGATTTAGGGGAGCTCACAGTATGGGGACATAAAATCATTGAATAGGAGAGATACTATATAAAGTCCATAATGTACATTTGCAACTAATGGGGGTGAAACGGACTACAAGATAGGAGTAAAGGTGTGTCCGGAATTGGTTCCTTCCAGTGGGTTCTTGGTCTTGCTGACTTCAAGAACAAAGTCACAGACCCTCGCCATGAGTGTTACAGTTCTTAAAGATGGTGTGTTTGGAGATTGTTCCTCCCAATGTTCAGATGTGTCTGGAGTTTCTTCCTTTCGGTGGGTTTGTGGTCTCACTTGACTTCAGGAGTGAAGCCGCAGACCTTCACAGTGACTGTTACAGCTCTTGAAGGTGATGCATCTGGAGTTGTTCATTCCTCCTGTGGGCTCATGGTCTTGCTGGTTTCAGGAGTTAAGCTGCAGACCTTCACAGTGAGTGTTACAGCTCATAAAGGTAGTGCAGACCCAAAGAGTGAGCAGCAGCAAGATTTATTGCAAAAAGTGAAAGAACAAAGCTTCCACACCATGGAAGGCGACTCAAACGTGTTGCCACTGCTGGCTCCCCTGGCCAGCTTTTATTTCCTTATTTGGCCCAGTCTACATCCTGCTGATTGGTCCATTTTACAGAGTGCTGATGGATTCGTTTTTACAGAGTGCTGATTGGTGTGTTTACAAACCTTTAGCTAGACACAGAGCACTTACTGGTGCGTTTTTACAGAGTGTGGATTGGTGTATTTTACAATCCTTTAGCTAGACACAGAGTGCTGATTGGTGCATTTACAATCTTTTAGCTAGAAGGAAAAGTTCTCTAAGTCCCCACCCAACCCAGAAGCCCAGCCAGCTTCACCTCTCAAAGGGAGATCCAAACATCAGGAAAAAAATGAGCAGAAGAGGGAGAGAGACATGGAGTGGGGGAGCATAGAGAGAGAGATGTAGAAAAGGAAGAAGGGAAGAGGAAAAGGAGGAAGGGAAGGAAGGAAAGAAGGGAGAGAAGGAAGGAGAGAAGGGAAGAGGAGAGAGGATAAAACAAAAGGACTCCAAAACCAGCAGTCAGTCACCTCTGTCTGATTAGATTGGGGTGATCTGCTCCTCCATGTCTGGTAAATACCAATGTAAGTTATCTTTAGGGAGAAATAGGAGAGACACATTGAAATGTCTAACAGAGTGTCATTAGAGTTTCTGTCTGGGTGAAAGGAAAGGGACAAAGGGATATTTAAAGAAATAACAGTGAAGAACTTCCTAAAATTTACAAAAGGCATTCAGTCACGTATGAACAAAATTCTACAAAACTCAAAGAATAAATAATAAGAAATCTATACCTAAACTCACTATAGTAAAATTGCTGAAAATCAAAGGAAAAAAAAAATTTGAGTGGTTATTTTCAGGAAAATGCGCTTTCTTCAAAGGCATGCAATAAAACTAGCAGTAAATAAAATAACATGTTTAGAAAGCTGAATGTAAACTATTGCCAACCTAAAGTCCTATACCTAATAAAATTATACTTCAAATATGAAGAAAAAACCTCACTTTTTCAAATTAAAAACCTAATTTTTTAGCCAGGTGTAGTGGCTCATGCCTGTAATACTAGCGCTTTGAGAGGCCAAGGCGGGCGGATAGCCTGAGGTTGGGAGTTCAAGACCAGCCTGGCCAATATGATGAAACCCCGTCTGTATTAAACATACAAAAATGAGCTGAGCTTGGTGGCACGTGTCTGTAATCGTAGCTACTCGGGAAGCAGAGGGGGAGAATCGTTTGAACCCAGGAGGCGGAAGTTGCAGTGGGCTGAGATCACGACACTGCGCTCCAGCACTCCAGCCTGAGTGACAGAGGGAGATTCCATCTCAAAAAAAGGAAAGGAGAGGAGAGGAGAGGAGAAATAATTTTAGATCAATAACAGATTCTAGTATGAATTATTTAAGCAGAAGGAAAATGATCCTATTAAAAGACAAAACAAGAAAATTAAGAAAACAATGGTAAATACCAGAAAGGTCAATATTGGGATAAATATGTATGAGCACTTAGCTTCAAACAATATTATGAATCTAATCAGGGAATACATGCATTTTTACAAATACAAAAATAATTTGTAAAGAGTCGACATGATAAAAAGGAGTAACATTTATGGGGGTTATTTTTGGTAGAATTTACTAGTTCTAAAAGCAATGAGTTAATATTTCTCTGTTGGAGCTATATTGTTGAATACTTTTGAAAATAGCAAAACAGACCACACGGATCTGTTTATAATGATTTAATTATATTTGAAAATAATCACTAGGAGATAAAAATGATGGAGCTACATTACATTCAAATCTGAAAAAAAATTTCAGATCACTGATAATATTTGTAACTGATAGTAACAGAATACCCTTTATCCAAGGATTATAATACACATGAAGCATTCAGAGATTCTGAAAGTGATAGCAATACCCATCTGTGTAATATGCGAAACTCAGATGATAACCTACATAAACTTTCCTCATTAAAATATCAGATATTGAAACATACTTTATTTTAAACGACAATTTTAGTACCTGAACACAGATACTTTCTCAAAGTCACAGTTTGTGATAATACTAGGATTATGACCCTGATCGCCAGATATTTTACATATATCACAAGATATATCATTGAAAGTTGCTTGATGGCCTGAATAGTCTGTTAGAAGCTAACATATGTGTGTGTGTACATGTGTGTGTGTATATGTATATGTACATACATATATACATACATATACATATACACACACACATACACACACACACATATATATATTTCAGTAAAATCCTTCCCCCTTGAATACCATTAATAAAATTTACATATGAGCACCTGTTGTAACAGGGTTTTCTTGATCAGTTTATAAGGAAATCCACTCAAAGTCAAATAGAATTTCTCTGTCAATCTCAGGGCGGCAATTTTCTTTATAAACAGTACTTTGTTGGCATATGATTATATTTTTGGTAAGGCAAAAAGCAAAAGTAAACTGAATTCTAATATTGACTCCTTTGACTTCCTATAAAAATACCATTACCTTTCAGTCTTACTCATTCCTCCAAAATTCGAAAATCTATCAACCTACTTAAAAATATATATTCTCAAATAGCTTAGCAAAATAAAATGATCTTTACAATACTTCTGGTGCTTAGAGGATGAAGGTATTGTATGGGCACTGCTTTTCTTCTTGAGATCAAAGCAATTTTCATTTGAATTCATTACAGAGAAGCAGCCTGAGCCACATTTCCTCATCAGCTGCTAGAGCTATGAATGTGATTTCTAACAATGTGCTCATTATAGGTGTAATGAAATTTGACTATAATTAAACAGTATAGTGTTTGTCAAAATTGGACTTCACCATTATCTTTTCACAGAAATAAAATACCCAGTAGTTTCCTCTGTGTCACACCTGCATTATTCCCTTTGCTTTGAAAGATTCTTGTAATTTCTGAATTTATATTCATTGTCTATAAAATGAGACTGATATAAGGACATTTCTTAAATAATATAAATATGAATGCAGAGAGAAAGAAAAGCATGCCCTGACTTACATACTCACACGCCACAACCAACACAGCTATTCTAGAACATCATAAAACATGATTGCTATACTCTGCAATGCATCAGGTATAGATTTCATCAAGTTTTTTGGCTCTTACAGATAAAATTTTTCCCATAAATAGGTAATTATTATTTTAGTATGTTTATACAATTTCGACCTATGCAATCATTTTCATTATTTTTTTCTGCTTTTACAATAAAAATAGATAAATTAACCAGGCTTTACAAAAACCAGTAAATTAATAACAATAACAACAACAATAATTAGCATTTAGGAATACTAACATGTTGTTACCTTTGGTGTAGCCTATAGCGCCTACACTACAAACCTGTACAACATGTTACTTTATTGAATACTGTGAGCATACATAAAACAATGGTAAGTTTTTGTGTCTTTAAACATATCTAAACATAGAAAAGGTATGGTAAAATTGTGGTATAAAAGATTAATATGGCACTTACGATGAACAGAGCTTGTAGGACTGGAAGTTGCTCTGGGTGAGTGAGTGAGTGAGTGAGTAGTAAGTGAATGTGAAGGCCTAGGATGTTACTGTACACCAGGGTCTCCCAACCCCTGAACTGCAGGCCAGTACCAGTCTGTGGCCTGGTAGGAACTGGACTGTGCAGCAGGAGGTGAGGGGCAGGCGGGCAAGCAAGCATTACCATCTGAGCTCGGCCTCCTGTCAGATCAATGGTGGCATTAGATTCTGAGCACGAACCTTATTGTGAACTGCGCATGTGAGGAATCTAGGTTCCACATGAGAATGGAATGCCTGATAATCTAAGGTGGAACAGTTTCATCCTGAAACTATTTCCACCTTCGCATCCACCCTTCCACCTCCATCCTCCCAACCCCCATCCCTCCAACCCCACACCAAGACTCCAGACTGTAGTATCCATTAGAGCAAGAACTATTTATGTGTTGTTAAGTATTATCTTCCTAGAACTTAGCTCGCTTCTTGGCACATATCTGTGCAATCAAATCATCTTTTTGTTGACCATGTGATTATCTTACATACTGATAACATATGATGACAAGATACTTGTTCAAAATGATAATTGTTGGTATCTAGCTGAAATTGTTCACCTCTCCAGATTCTGTACTATTTAATGTAACAGTATGACACTGTTAACATTTCCTGGGAATTTATTTTATCCAGATCAGTTTCTATTTTGTTTCCATGTTGCTCCAATACTCAAAATGCTATTACTACTCAAAAGGAATTTAAAAGACCACTTACTATTCCTAGTAGAGTATTTTTATGGTAATTCAAAGAAAGTTCTAGACATGTATGTTGCTGTAGCTGTAGCTACAGCAATTTGGGTTATACCTACTTTCACAAATAAAGTGCTCTTCAGCTTAAGACTTTATTGCTAGTTTAATGTTGCTCAAACTCACATGTTCTTGCAATTAAGATAGATACTATTGAAAAGAAATTTGAATAGCAATAGGCAGAGTATTTTCCTAACAGCATCTTATAAATATTTAACCCTGCAATCTATTTTATGAGATATAGTAAAAACTCACTCTTTAGAGCAACTGAATATAGCTGCATTTCAATGCTCATGCTCCTATAATATGAGCCAGCCTGCTTTATAAGTGTGTATTTTGAGATACACAAGTTGGAAATTTCAGCTGTATTCACCTCAGAGGCTCTTGGTCTGTTTCGATGTTTTACAATTATTTTGATAATTGGAATTATTTAATTGTGAAAAGTATACCTGATTTTAGAAGTGTATATATATACACATATAAATGTTCACAAAAATATATAAAGTAAATAAAATACCTCATTGAGGATCCTACTTGCGTTAAGACTACTATCATAATAGTTTATTTCTCTCTGAGAAAATTTCAGTTACCAGATATTTGCACATCTGCATGTATGTGTTTTTATTTAGTTGACAAATAGAATAAACGTTATGCATATTTTTGTATTTTTTTCCACTTAAAATAACACTTTGAATATCTTCACATAGTAGCAAATACATCTTTATTTCAGTTTTATTGAGGCCTACATAATAATTCATGGTAGAAATATATCTATAATGGGCACTTAGATTGTATATTTTGCTATTAAAATTGATAGCATAAGAAGCATTTATTATCTCTACATACGTCTATACATAGATGTCAAAGTATATATTTAGAATCAATTGCTACTTGAGTAAAACTTTTGCCAAAATGCCTTTCAAAGAATTTGTATCTGTTTACATTCCCAAGGAGATAGGTAAGAATGCTTATTTTTCAGATCCTAATAAACCCTGTTACTTAAATATATTTTTTAAATGTACAATCTGACGATAAGACCAAGAATACCAGTTAACCCTTAAATGGAACTTACTATGTGCAAGAAACTATATACTATTTGTGTCTGTGCATGCATCTGTGTAAATCTGTATATGTACATATCTCGATGCATATATACACAGATATGTATATAATATAAATTTATATACATTTATGGAGAGAGTTAAACAGATGTCTCAAATTTGTTAATTTCATATGCATTATTTATGCATCTTGACTACTGCCATTTGAAAATATCTACAAACACATACCACATATATACACATTCCAAAGGAATACATATGCATATATAGAACCATATAAATATAATGTTTTTAATAATTCACAAGAAGTTCTTCATTTCCAACAGGAAAGGGATTTGGCAGAAGGTATTATACTTTTGAAATTGATCTTTTTATATCTGCAAATTTTATTTCTGTAATCAATGAAAACATAGCTATTTGAAGAAGTAGGAACAGGAAGAGGAGATTAAAGAAAAAGAAGAGGAAGAGATTACACTCAAAAGCATTAGTCTCAGCTAGGGACAGTGGTAATTTTTTTCAAGACTTCAATAAACAGATTATAATTAGTCTATTTATTTACTTTTAGTATTTTTTATTTAATTTCAACTTTTATTTTAGATACAGGGAGTACATGTGCAGATTTGTTATATGGGAATATTGTGTGATGGGAAGGTTTAGAGTGTGGATACTGTTACCCAGGTAGTGTGCACAGTGCTGGCCTGATAGGTGGGTTAAAAATTTTTTTTTAACTTCCTCCTCCCACCACCGTCTAGTAGTCTGCAGTGTCTATTTTTCCCAGTTTATGTCCGTGTGTGCTCAGCGTTTAGCTCCCATTTACAAGTGAGAACATGTGGTCTTTGGTTTTCCATTCCTACATTGATTTGCTTAGGATTATGGCCTCCGGCCCCATCCATATTGCTGTAAAGGACACGATTTCATTTTTTTTATAGCTGCATAGTAGTCCATGGTACATATATAAATTGGTCTATTGGAATGCTTTTAGAGCATACAGAGAGAAGTACAGATTCAAAACTTAACAAACATAATATAAAAACTAAAAATTATTGATCATCTTTATTTAAGAATGTTGAGGAAACAGTTCTAATAGTGACAACATTTTCTGTCTGATTTTGAGTACTTTCTTCCACTAAAAATGTCTGTTATTCTAATGCACCTACTTCGTTAGACCCACTGCATTTTAATTCTCACTTTTACACATAGATTTGGGGACTTAACAATGAAGTAAGAATTGTGAACAAAAAAGATCTGGCTCATTTTTGCTGCTTTTAATCTAGTGGTGAAGACAGAATTAAGGCAAATAATTTAAGGGCATACGTTTTATGAGATGGTTAGTACGAAATGATGTATTCATAGTGATTAGGAAGGTTTTTCCTAAGGATGCTTTGTTTGAGCTGTAACTTGAACTTTGTGTGTAATTTACCAAGCAGAAATCAGAAGTAGAAGTGAAATAAAAAAGTATTCCAGATTAAAAAAAAAAAAAAAAGTTCAAGAAAAGAAGTGGCATATTGGAAGAAGTAAATGATTCTCATGCAATCATTATGATTGAATCACAGTGAGATTGAATCACATTGAATGAGTTAATCACAGCGAGAGAGTGTGAGGGGTAGCATGAAACTACTCTGAAGAGTTAGACAAGGGCTTCATTGAGGAAAATGTTGTCAACCATATTAAGAAATTAGAACTTTGTCTTTAAGAAATTTGCTGTATCTTACAAGTACATATTGTTAAATTACGCCAGGGATGTTTCTAGATTCTGGGGTTTCATTGATGAACAAAACAGAAAAAAAAAAAAAAAAAATCCCTACCTTCATGAAGTTTACAGTCTAGTGTATTTTGCAAATAGTTTAACCTTAAGTGTGGAATTAACATCTGCAGGATGAATCCGACGGAATGAAGCACAGATATATTCAGACCAAGCACAAATTCCCCAAGACCCAACACTCAACAGTAGATTAGGCCAGATGTCCTACACATGGCTTCACCCAGATGCGTGTTCTTCCCTTTCCTCATATCTTATATTTGATCGAACTACATTTAGTTAGTGACCACTTTCTTTAGGAAGCATTTCTTGTAGTGAAATGTTTCCTGATTTCAGTTTTCTAAGACACGGGCACGAGCCAGGTGAATTTTTTTTTTTTTTTTTTTTTTTTTTTTTTTTTTGAGATGGAGTCTCGCTGGGTACCCCAGGCTGGAGTGCAGTGACCCGATCTCGGCTCACTGCAAGCTCTGCCTTCCTAGTTCACGCCATTCTCCTGCCTCAGCCTCCCAAGTAGCTGGGACTACTAGCGCCTGCCACCTTGCCGATTTTTTTTTTTTTTTTTTTTTTTAATTTGAGAGAAAGTGGTAAATTAACTCTAGGCAATACTGGAGAAAGAAATGAAAGACCAAAATAAATAATTTTAAGTTGTGTCGAAATCCAGTATTTGCTCCCTTACTATCACTGGTTCAGGCTTTGTACTGTCCTATGTAGTTTTAAAAGAAAGAATTTGACTTATAAAAATGGTATAGTTGAGATGGTCTGTAGTGAATGGTGGGAAGATGTGGAATAGTAAAGGCACAAATAAATATACATATTGACCCCTTGGGTATCATGCAGTAAGTTCTTTACAAAGACTAGAAAAAGCAAACTTTTTGCATCCCTACCATTGTATAGACATTTGAGACATATGCTCATTTTTATACATCATTTTCATAGATCTTTGCAATACCCTGACACTCCGACCCCTACATTAGAGGAACTACAAAGTCACAGAGATAGACAAAGGCTTTGAATCCACATGTGTTTACTTTCAAAGACTTGAGCTCATGGGACACTGTAAGTCCGAAGTAAGTAATATTTTAATAGCCCTTTGTTCTCTGGACATATGTTCAAGTTGTACTTTCACCATATCAATAGAAATTTTTCTAATGAAATTAATATTCACTTGTATTAAAGGTAATAGTGACATATTACTTCTATTTTCACAGAGTACTAAATCCCATTCTTTAGACATATAAGTAGATTAGTATATGAAAAAGTAAAATTATATTCTACTTTTAGAAAAAAAGTGAAATAGGTTCTGTTTAAAGAGGACAATATCTTCTTAAGATTTAATTCATATTGCAGACTACTATATATTCATCATCTACTTATTGAAAAAGTCAAGCATGCACTAGGGTATGTTTATGTATAATATGGTTTCAGATATTAGATTTGAATGGAAAGTTTGTCACTATATTTAGCTTTTTTGGATTTTCTTTAGTATAGTTTGCATGCGAATATTCATGGTAAGTGATATATCTTTTTTATAAAAAATAATGAGCTGTTTTACAATTCAAAGAAATATTTAAGAAGTAGAAACATGTTAACATACATAAACACATTCATATGGTCATATGAAGGGACGGAATGGGTACTATTTCCCAACAGTTTTCTTTTTTTTTCTCTTGAATTATTTTTCATTAATCTGTCTTGTCTCCAGTTCTCCTCTATAGATCCAGGATAAAGGTCATATGTGGGATGGGTGAAGGAGGAGGTTAGGTTGTGCCAAAATCCAATATTTGCTCCCTTGCTATCACAGGCTTTCTTCTGACTTATGTATGGCAGTAATCAATGATTAATACCTGTACCTTAATCAATGATTAAGGCTTCTTAGATAGAAGAGATGTAAAAATAACAGGGTATCAATGGCACAAGTATAAAGTGATACTAAGGAGAGTTCACATAGAATCTGCCAGACCAGATATACTCCAAAAATCAGAAAACTGCTCTCCTTGAAGAATGATCATCAGTCAATTGAGCTGTATTATTAGCACAAAGATTTATAAAAACTAGGTTGATGTAGATTTGGTAAGAAAATAACTGGAGTTTCTGGATCTGTTTAATGTTTAACTGCTCTCCTTGAAGAATGATCATCAGTCAGTTGAGCTATATTATTAGCACAAGGATTTTTAAAAACTAGGTTGATGTAGATTTGGTAAGGAAATAACCGGAGTTTCTGGATCTGTTTAATTTTTAGCTCTGTTACATAAAAACTATTTTATTTTAGAGGATATGAAACATCTGAAGACTCAGCCTCCTCATTTGAAAGCTGTGGACAATGTCTGCCTTCATAGAATGCTATAGGTATTAAAATAGAAAGTATAAAATGAGCCCTTAGTGCACTAACAGACAAATGGCTAGAATATGATAAAAGCTCCTCTCTTTCCTTTGTGTGCATACTCTATGAGTGAATGGAATTGGTAGTATTAAAGAACATATTACCATAGACATTTTCGACTTTTTATACCTTTTATCATAGTTTTTATAAGAATTGCTAGTTAATATAAAAAAATAGTTGGATTAATTACCTTACTCAAACTGAAAAGGCCAGGCTTAAAATATATATATATATATATTGCTTTCCAACTTTGACCCAACAGAATGGCTCCCGCAAAGAAGGGTGGCCAGAAGAAAAAGGGCCGTTCTTCCATCAACGAGGTGGTGACGCGAAAATACACCATCGATATTCACCAGTGCATCCATGGAGTGGGCTTCATGAAGCGTGTCTCTCGAGTACTCAAAGAGATTCAGTAATTTGCCAGGAAGGCGATGGGAACTCCAGATGTGCACGTTGATACCAGGCACAACAAAGCGGCCTGGCCGAAGGAATAAGGAATGACCCATACCTTATCCGTGTGCGGTTGTCCAGAAAACGTAATGAGGAGGAAGATTCACCAAATAAATTCTATACCTTGGTTACCTATGTACCTGTTACCACTTCCAAAAATGTACAAACAGTCAGTGTGAATGAGAACTAATCACTGTTCGTCAAATACGTCAAATACAGTTACAAAACTGCAAAAAAAAAAAAAAAAAAAAAAAAAAAAAAAGGCCAAAAAGTCAACTAAAAGTTACCATAATTTATTTTACTAAATATAATAAAAAAAGATTTGTCCTATTTCAAGAATCTTAAATGACATAGGAAAATGTCCATGACATAATTATAAAAATTAGTATATATAACTACATAAAATATTATCCCAGTGTAATAGATAATAAGCAAATACAGAATATATCATATCTGACTAGAAGGAAATGCACTTTAACATAACAATATCTATTTTCAGGTGATCAGATGATAGGAATTTTTTATTTTGTGTAATGTGTATGTAAGCCTGTGTGTGTATGTGTGTGAGAAAGAGGGAAAAAAAAATATGTCTTCTCTAGGAATATTAGCTTGAAAATAGGAAATTTTCAATATCTGACCATTTCTAGAGAAATACATAAAAGTAATTTCATCTGAATTTCAGTTAAATTCAAATCAGGTAATTATAAAGTTGTTAGTTTTGATCAATGTGGTATCTGTAACGATGTGCAGTTATTTGATTTGGATTTTTTTCAATATGTGCCCTTCAAGATTTTAGGTCCAATATAATAAATTTTAAAAACAGGCTGGGCGCGGTGGCTGACGTCTGTAATCCCAGCACTTTGGGAGGCCGAGGCAGGTGGATCACAAGGTCAGGAGTTCAAGATCAGCCTGTGAAACCCCGTCTCTACTACATCTACAAAAAATTAGCCTGGCATGATGGTGGGCGCCTGTAATCCCAGCTACTCAGGCGGCTGAGACAGAGAATTGCTTGAATCCGGAAGGCAGAGGTTGCAGTGAACCAAGATTGCACCACTGCACTCCAGCCTAGGAGACAGAGTGAAACTCCATCTCAAAAAAAAAAGAAAAGAAAAAAGAAAAAAAGAAAAGGAAAGAGAAAGAATGAGCACCATTTAAAAAAAATTAAGAAAAAGAATTGTCCTACAAATTCTGAAATTCCCTCGTTCTCTCAACAAAGTCTCTAGAGTGAGTCAAGCTTTTAAACATTTTGCTCACATTTGTTTTCTAGAAAATGAAATGAAGACTTGGGTTGTTAAATGGATTTCCCCTAACAGCCAGTTATGAAAATCTCTAGGACCAGAATCTTTCTTTTTTTTTTTTTTTTTTTTTTTTCTTTTGAGATGGAGTCTCGCTCTGTCGCCCAGGCTGGGGTGTGGTGGAGTCTCGCTCTGTCGTCCAGGCTGGGGTGTGGTGGCGCCACCTCAGCTCACTGCAAGCTCCGCCTCCCGGGTTCACGCTATTCTCCTGCCTCAGCCTCCCGAGTAGCTGGGACTACAGGCTCCCACCACCATGCCTGGCTAATATTTTTGTATTTTTAGTAGAGACGGGGTTTCACCGCGTTAGCCAGGATGGTCTCGATCTCCTGACCTTGTGATCCACCTGCCTCGACCTCCCAAAGTGCTGCGATTACAGGAGTGAGCCATGGCGCCTGGCCACACATTTTAAAAATTAATTTCTGTAAAACAATAATCTTACCTTCAAAGAGTATGTAACTTCAGATACATTTTTATTCAAATTTAACATCATAATGCACATTCTAGAATTTATTGTTCCAAAAATTGCATGCTATATGTTTCCCCTTAAGAACACTTTGTATATTTTTAGCATAGTTAATTTGGGTAAAGGAAAGATTGACTTAAACATATGTTACAGTATAACTGACTCTTCCCATAAATATAATTGCTTTGCTTATACTGGAAAATATACTAAGGCTCATCATAAACAGCTTTGTAAATAAAGAACTTCACTGTAAATTTTAGTTTGAATTGGCTTGGGTGTTGGGTCAAATCAGAGGTTTGATCTCTGCTGCATGTATACAAAATTTAATAATGTTAAGAATTGGTTATTACCCAAGTATTCCAATACCCATTCTAATATATGGAGAATCACTTATAAAAATTAGCTATGATAAACCCAGTTTACAGTTTCCACAAAATAATATGAAACAGAAATGTTTTTATCATTTCTCATTTCAAGGCTTAGAACAGGAACTCAAAACAAATATAAGAAATAAGGAAATAATATGATATTCAAAATCTGTAAATGATCATATCCCAAACCACAAAACGTAGAAATCATTTGGAAAATACACTGAAACGTGACTCAAACTGAAGAATATCCCCAAGTTTTAATACGTTCTTCTCTACATTTCTTAGCAATTTTCATCTTTCCCCAGGATAAAGCAACAGTCTAGGAAAAGCATAACAATGCTTGCACTGATGAAGTGTCAAGGCTTTGGCGGGGGGTGGGTCACAGAAAAGTGAGAAACATCCCATATCTGTCCATATTCATTTTGCTGTTTGACAGTGAAAACAGAACTAAAATAAAAGCACTGAGTGTTATCATCTTCATTTGCTGGAACGTATCCTCATACTTGAAATGAAGCTTCCAAAGGCCAGGGAGGAGTTCTACCACTGATCAGAATTAGCTGAAGAGAGAGAGATAAACTAAATCAGGTTTATGACACTAGAGGAAATCCTGTTCACTGTAAAAAATAAAGAGAAATATACTGCTAAGGTTGAGGAGAGAATGTGGTATACTGGGTGCAAACATGTGAGAGAACACTGCCTCTGATGTGCAATAGCCAAGTTCCACACATAGGCCCACACTTTCCTGTCCTTCCAAGACTATTCTTGAGCAGGTAGCTGTCGCTGATTGACTTGCCTCAAAGCAAGATATGTAATGATCATTAAAAAACCAGCAAGAGAACAATTGACAGATGATGAATAAATATAATAATTATGAAATTTCAAATATATGACTCTCGACCCTCTATTCCTAAGCATAAAGCAAAACCTGGAAATCAACCAGTGGAATACCAGTTAGAGGTGGATAAATTTAAAGATTTAAGCAATTACCTAGGGTAAGTAAAGTGGAAAGGTGGAATATTAAGAAAACAGAAACACAATAACCAGGATGAAGCAGTGAGAAAGAACTAAAGAATAGTAATACTAAAAAGTATCTTTCATTTTCTAGTCATCTTCTCATTAAATTAAAGGATGTCATTTTCCAAAACAAAATATGCTGCTGGCTGCTCACTGTGCTTTGAAAACTTTTAAATATATTTGCATGTCTTTTAATCTGGTTCCAATCTACTTTTGCTTCGTTCCCTTTCAACATATCTTATTTGTCGACTTGTTTAATTACATGCTGTGAATTTTGTGGCTCTTCATTTTCTTCATATTGGTCTTTCTGTCAATCTATTTAAAAGATCATTCTTCAAACTATTTTTGATGTTGCTGATACTCTGTAAGAACCAAGTCAAATGTCACTTTCTCTGTGAAATTTTCCCTTATAAGGCAAAAGTAACTACTCTTTTATTAATTTGTTAAAATTTCTCTCAAAATATGTGACACATCTCTCCTTCAGGTAAGTGTTTATTGAAGTCTTCTGTACATTTTTTAATTAGGTTATTTGTTTTTTGCTATTGAGTTATAGGGGCTTCTTATATATTTTGACTATTAACCCTTTATCAGATTTATAGTTTGCAAATTTTTTCCCTCTGAAGGTTGCCTGCTCACTTTATTTATTATTTTCCATGCTGTGCAGAAACTTGTTAGTTGTATATAGCTCCACTTGTCTATTTTTGCTTTTGTTGTTTTTATGTTTGGTGACATATCCAAAAAATCATTGCCAAGACCCATGTTATAAGCATTTGCCCCTGTTTTCTTCTAGGAGTTTTACAATATCAGGTCTTATTTGTAGGTCTATTGAGATGATTTTTTTGTATGTCTGTGAAAAATAGAGATCTTACTACATTATTTTGCATGTGGATATCCAGTTTTGCTAATGTCACTTATTAAATAGATTATCTTTTCATCATTGTGTATTTTTGGCACCCTTTTTGAAGATCATGGACTGAGTAGTCATGGGTTTATTTTTGGAATTTTTATCATGTTCAATTGTTCTATATGTCTGTCTGTATTTATGCCAGTACCATCATATTTTAGATACTGTAGCTTTGTAATATATTTTGAAATCAGGAAGTATGATGCTTCCAGCTTTGTTCTTTTTTCTCAAGATCACTTTACCTCTTCTGGTTATTGTGTGTGTGTGTGTGTGTGTGTGTGTGTGTATGGTTTCAATTCATAGATCATTTTTTTTCTATATCTGTAAAAAATGCCATTGGAATTTGGATGGAAATAGCAGTGAATCTGTAAATCACTTTGGGTGGTATGGACATTTTTACAATATTCAATGAGATTATTTCCTTAATTTCCTTTATTGATCATTTACTGTTAGTATACAAAAACATAACTGATATTTGCATGTTGATTTCCTATTCTGTAAATTTACTGAATTCATTTCTTATTTCTAACAGTTTTTTAGTGGAGGCTTTATAATTTTTTATATATGATTTTCCAGAGAAGCCTTACAAATGGTCACCCTGTATATGAAAAGATGTTCAACATCACTAATCTTAAGAGAAATGCAAATTAAAACCACAATTCTATATCACCTCAAACCTGTTAGGATGGATTTCATAACAACCAAAAGATTACAAATGTTGGCAAGGATATAGAGAAACTAGTACCCTTGTACACTTGTAGACTAGAAACATTACCCTTGTAGTGGAATGTAAAATGGGGTAGCCAGTATGAAAACCATAATGAGGTTTCTCAAAAAGTAAAAATATAGTAATCTTATAATGTAGTAATCTCACATCTGGATATCTATCCAAAGGAATTAAAGTGTTGAATAGATATCTGCACTCTCATATTCACTGCAGCATTATTCACACTATCCAACACATAAAAACAACCCAAATGTTCACTAACAGATGAATAATTTTTAAAATATGGCAAGTGCATGCAATGGAATATTAGTTAGCCTATAAAAGGAAGAAAATTCTGCTATAATACAGCAATATAGATGAATCCGGGCGACATTATGCTAAGTAAAAAAAAAGCCACTCACAGAAGTGTCTTTCTGTGCATAGTGCATGATTTCACTTAAATGAGGTATCTAAATTAGTCAAATTCATAGAAGCAGGAAATAGAATGGTTGTTGCCAGGGTATGGTGGGATGGGAACATGGAAAGTAGTTTCTCAATAGATATAAAGTTCCAATTATACAAGATGAATAAATTCTAGATATCCACCATATAACACAGCAAATACAATTAACAATACAGTATTGTGTACTTTAAAAAAATTGTTAAGAGGCTAAGGCAAGATATGAAATCAACCTAAGTGCCCACTGATGGATGAACAGAAGAAAATGTGGTATTAGCCGGGCTCAGTTGCTAATGCCTCTAATCCCAGAACTTTGGGAAGCTGAAGTGGGAGGATCTCTTGAGGTCACAAGTTCAAGATCAGTCTGGGGAACATAACAAGACTCCTTTTCTACAATAAATAAATAAATGGAAAGTGTGGTGTGTATATATACAATGAAATACTATTTAACTATAAAACAAAATGAAATCCTATCATTTGTGGCAAGATAGATCAACCTGGAGTGTACTATGTTAAGTGAAATAAACTGGACACATAAAGACAAATACCACATGATCTCACTCATGTGGAATCTAAAAAAAGTTGATCTCATAGAAGTAGAGAGTAGAATAGTGGTTACCAGAGGGTGGGAGAGTAAGTAGAAGAAGAGATTGCTCAACAAGTACAAAGTTACAATTAGACAGAATAAATTCTGGTGTTCTATTACACAGAAGGAATACTATAGTTAATATTAATGTAGTGCATATATCAACATAGCTAGAAGAGAGAATTTTGAATATTATTACCACAAATAAATACTAAATGTTTAAAGTGATAGATATGCAAACTATCCTGATTTCATTATTATACATGCATTGAAATTATACAATGTATACATGCATTGAAACATCACACTGTAGCCCACAAATATGTACAATTATAATATTATCTGTCAATTATAAATAAAATAAAACTTAAAACATAATTTATTAAGAGAGTAGATCTCATATTGAGTATTCTTACACAAACCACCACCACCACAAAAACACAAAGGGACATAAGGAAATTCTGAAGGTGATAGATATATTTTTTAATCTTGATTTTGGCAATAGTATCATGGGTATATGCATATGTCCAGACTCCCCAAATTGTATATATGTGTAGTCTCTTTGTAAAATTACATATACCACAAATATGCAATACTTACAATTACATAAATCAGTAGTTTTCATATAATCTTTCTTTCTTTTTTTTTTTTTTTTTTGAAACAGAGTTTCTTTCTATTGCCCAAGCTGAAGTACAATGGCATGATCTTGGCTTACTACAAACTCTGCCCCACGGGTTCAAGTGATTCTCCTGCCTCAACCTCCCAAGTAGCTGGGATTATAGGCACATGCCACCATGCCTGGCTAATTGTTGTACTTTTAAGTAGAAACGGGGTTTCGCCATGTTGGCCAGACTGGTCTCGAACTCCTGACTTCAGGTGATCCACCCGCCTCAACCTCTCAAAGCTGAAGTTCACGCTGGAATTACAGGCGTGAGCCACCACACCCAGCATTTTTTTCAGTTGAAGAATTCAAGGTATATATTAAGAAACTTTGAATCAACAGTTATAGAAAAAGGAAAAAAGGCCTGGGTTTGTCAGTTTCAATAGGAGATTCTATGTGTTTAGCTTGCAAAGAACCCAGAATTATCTGTGGAGAGTTTTGAAGGAATGAGCCATTTGTAAAAAACATAATATGTAAGGCATGACAAACAAGAAGAAAAAGCAAAAAGAAGCATTAGAGTGACAAAAGGACAACCGCAAAACAGGATTTACATGGAAACCCATGCCAGCAACCTGCATCAGAGAAATGTATCTGCAGCCAGCAGTATCTCTGTTGCCATATAGAGGTCTAGAAATTTTGAAAGTTTATGAGGCAAAAAGAGAAAAGACAAATACCAAGCAAGGATTCACAGATGGAACAATCAGATGGATTACTAAAACAAGAATCCAGTCCAACAGAAATATTAAATAAGAATTGTCAGAATTGAGAAGCTCATGAGAATGTCAGACTCAGAATAAGAGAGGCCTGATATCAAACCCCAAATATTTGTGATGGAATTTTAACTCTTTCCTATCTTAGCTTAGAGTAAATATATTCTAGTGAATCTCAAACCTGCATGATGATCAAAATGACTGGGTTTTTCATATAACACAAATCCTAAATCCCGTTTTCAGAGTCTTAGGACCAGTAACCTTGTATTACAACAAACAAAAACCAAACCAACCAACAAACAAACAGAAACTGGCAGCATGGGCAACATTGTGAGACCCCATCTCTAAGAAAACAAATTAGCTGGATGTGGTGGCAAACACCTGCAGTCCCAGCTGCTTGGGAGGCTGAGGTGGGAGGATCACTTGAACCCAGGAGGTGAAGGCTTCAGTGAGCAGAGTTCACATCACTACAATCCAGCCTAGACACTACAGCGAGACCTTGTTCAAACAACCAACCAAAGAAACAAAAACAACAAACAGATAAAGAAAGGTCATTCTATTGTTCAGTATGTTTGTTTTAGGGTGGAAACATGGTACAGGTAGAGTTAGCTTATGCTTGACTCATTTTTTTTCCTCTTCATCTAGAGCTTTTAATTTCATTTTATCTGTTTTCTCATTAAAAGCCTTTTTTATTTGTAGTGTCTCACCCTAATTCTTGTCACAATTCTGCCCCTTGGATATCTTGCTTTGTGTGGTGGTTAAGTTTGTTTCTATTTCAAGGAAAGATCCCACCTGTCTGATGATGAGCTTTCTTCCATTCCCCCAGCAGGTCTCAGCCCTGAATTCCTATTGATAAATAAGCAAGTATTTTTGATTTTCCTTGTACTAACGTCAACAAGACCTATCTCAACTTAACAGCTTCTATCTGCACATATCTGTCAACAGATTCATCAAGAATCTCTGTAATTAATATGCTTATCCTAGTGTTAATGGTACAGTTGCAAACCTATAATTAACACTTCAGTGTATAATTAATATTAACATTTCAACCATATATTACAGCTGACACATTTCTGATTAAATGAACAAACTGAATTCAACAAACATTTATCTGCAACTACAGTAATTAGATAAAGATTGTGGGACAATGACAAATCAATTCCAAGGACAAATTTGCAATCTCTTGAGCAATGAAAAAAGCCCACAATTGAACCATGTTATGATTTTAATAATGTCAAAACACTAACAGGTATTTTCACACAAACCATAGATAATGAAATTTTTTTTTAAAATATTCAATTATAGTTCAATGCAAGAGTTGGAAATTTCCTTTCTACAAAGAGCCAGATAATAATTATTTTCAGCTTTGTGGGCCATTCCATCTCTTCCACAGCCATTCAACTTTTTCAGAGTAGGTGTGCCCGTGTTCCAACAAACTTTATTTACAAAAAATAAAAGAAGCAGGTGGCTGAATTTCCCCCCCAGGTTGTACTTTACCAATTCCTGTTTTAGTGGGCATACTTTGATCAGTGGTATATTATACATTAGTGCAATGTAATATGAAAAGATTGCTTTCATTTTCAAAATCCTTTATATAACATGTCTTGAAGACATGATAAATTTTGTACTATTTTCACAATATGAGAGTTCTAGAATTCACATTATCAAATATTTATTCCATACTCTGTGTTGCATGATGCACAAGGGATAGAAAGAGGAAAACATGTATTGGTATGAAATCCTTTCTGACAAGCTTTGTTTCAAAGTGGCTGCACTATTTCCTAGGATTGCTGTAACAAATTACTATGATTCTCATGCCTTAACATAACAGACATGTATTTGCTCACAGTTCTGAAGACTAAAAGCCTGAAATCAAGGTATTAGCAGTGCCAAGCTCCCTCAAAAAGCTCTAAGGAAGACTCTTGCCTTGCTTTTCTCTACCTGCTGTTGACACTCAGCAATCCTTAGTGTCCCTGAGTTTGTAACTGCATTACTTCAATCATCTTCAAATCACCTTTTCTTTGTGAGCCTCTGTGCCCTCTCCTTTTCTTTTAAGAACACCAGTCACCATAAGCCTAGGTTGATTTTATCTTGATATCCTTAACTATTAACATATGCAAAGACCCTATATCCAAATAAGATCATATGTTGTGGTTCCAGATGAATATGAATTTTGGGAGGGGGCAGTATTTAATCCCCTACACTAGTCACCATTTTTAAAGTATGATTTCATGACTCCTTTAATTTCTTTCAACTAGAGCTATTTTGCTTTTAACTCCTCAAAGAGCAGAGTTCAAAGCCTTTGTCAATCTGGATTTGTTGAGCAACACAGAACCACTACAGATTTTAGCAGAATCAGGGAATTAATTAAAAATTAGAGTTTAAAGAAATGTGAAAGGATTGATATGAGTTTTCTGGAAGGCTGTAGCTGAGAAATAGGAGAAAAATTCACGGGCGTGACTGTGGAAGCCAAGACTGATGGAGAAGTCTGAGATGCCTCTACTGTGTTTTATTAAAACTACAAAATGAATGGAAACATCTCCAAACTGTCAAGTATGTCCACCATGACTGCAAAATCAGAACTTATGGAAGGTCTACAGAATGGCTGTTCATGACTTTCATCACCTTCTGAGAAAATTAGCTTCTACTTCATATGAACCTTTACCAAATTTCCTCTTATTGACAAAGTCAAACCCAAAACCATACAGAGAAGGGGATTCTGGGCATATATTTTCCAGTCTTCACAGGGAGTGGTGGTGTGTGTGTATATATATGCACAGGCTATGCTGAATTTCCTGGTGAGATATGTATGTATATCTCACCTTTATCAACTTGGCATCCATAATCACCATTTTAACCATATTTACTTTACATATAATATGTAAAGTGCCATCAGATTCTACAGTCAGTGCAGTATCCCTGCTATTTGCAGAGTAGTTCATTGCTATCAGGAACCAAAATTGTCCTTGTGGCTATATCTGCTTTCATAGTTCTGAACTCCGATGAAAAACATTAAAAATCAGTAATGTTTTTGAGTTTTGTAGGGGATTTTTGAGTGAAGTGGGGGTAAGAGAGTTAGTTTATGAGTACACAACTGCCTGACTCAGTCTGATGGGCAGTGGTATGGTATGATATGGTATGGTACCATATCATATCACAAAAATCAGCATTAGTATGTAACTGTTATCCAATAAAACTCTCAACTACTGAATATCATTGTTTCTTCAATATACAATCACCAAAAAAAAAAAAAAAATGCCACCATAATGCATTTAGAGAGAGTTAGAAAAGCAATTAGCAGAATAAATTGTTGGCACAGTAAGACAGTCCTTCATTAAGGGCCTAAATTTTCTTTCTCTTAAAGATTCCTAGGCCTGTGAATTGGCTCAATTCTGGGAATTATATGTGGGACTATGACTAATATAAAACCTTGTTTATATAAATCCTTAAGAAGGCTACTGTATTAGTCCATTTTCATAGTGCTATAAAGAACTGCCTGAGCTGGGTAATTTATAAAGAAAAGAGATTTAATTGACTCACAATTCCACACGGCTAGGAAGGCCTCAGGAAATTTACAATCATGGCAGAAGGTGAAGGGGCAGCAATGCAATTCTGAGAATTTCATGATATGCTAGCAAAAGATTGTCCAATATCTCTGGAGGTCAAACCATTCTTGGTACTGCTCTGGTCTTGCTACGTATTAGGCTTACTCTATGTAGGTTGTCTATAGTGATTAAGTGGCACTGCATGGCCCCACCATTATAAAATTCCATCATTTCATGATATTTAATAATCCCATTTAATAACACCATTCCCACTACTATGCTTTGCTTGCAGAGAAAAATCACTACAATGCCTTCTGAAAGTGCCATTGCTTCCCTCATTGTGCGGGTTGAATTCCAAAAAATATGTTGAAGAGCTGTAAATGTGACATCATTTGGAAATACAGACTTTGTAGACATTATTGAGTTAAGTTGAGGTCATACTGGATGAGAGTGGGCCTTAAATTCAATGACTGGGGTACTTAGAGAGATTTAGGGAAAAATGAACACAGAGGAAACATGCAGAGAAAACAGCCATGTAAAGACGGAGGCAGAGATTGGAGTTATGAGGCCAAAACTCAGGGAATGCCAAGAATTGACAGCAAACGGCAGAAAGAAGAGGAAAGAAAAGACTATTCCTTAGAGCCTTCAGAGGGAGCACAGTGCTACCATTGACTTGATTTGGGGTTTCTAGCCTCTAGATTTGTGAGAAATAAATTTCTGTTATTTAAGCCACCAAGTTTATGGTAAGTTATTATGGTAAAACTAAGAAACAGACTCACTTGCTAATATGTCTCACAAGGCTGTGCTGAAGAGGTTGTCCTCTGGATTATCTCAGGGGACCTACTTAGGAATAAGAGGACAGGTTATAAAAAATCAATCCACTCGAGTTTTCCTACCTTCTTAAACTTCTTACCTACCTTCTTAAACTTCTTAAACACCAAAGATTTTCTAGCTTGTCAAGTGTACATATTTTTTAAAATATTGGCCTTCATTGTGTCCTAATTACCAGACAATGAGATTATTCATCCCTTTAAATCTAATCAGATCAGATGATCAATTCTAATTTCGCAACCTAAGTCTGTACTCACCGAAGCACTTATGGTACCAAAAATTTTATTAATCCTGGTGTATTCAAGGAAATAGAGCCACTACAATTTTGGGGGGAAGAATTTAGCCAAGGAATTTGCACTTAAACAAATGTAGAAGGACATGTTAGAGGGAAGGTCTGGAGTACCTTAGCCAAAAGCATGGAAATTTGCTAATGGCTTCAAACTGGAGCAGGTAGAGAAGGCAGAGCTTGTGGAGAAGACTAAGAAATCACTACATTCACTTTCTATTTTCAAAAAGGAGTTAGCTGGAGAGTGGCATGACTGCAATGTCTTGGTTGCCAAGAGTAATGGCTTCTAAATCTCACCTAAGGTCCTCTCATTGGCAAACCTTAAACCAACACCATATACTTAAGGGGATTCTAGGAAACAGTTCCCGGCTTTGGCAGTGAGTGTTGTGTAGAAGATTGTGGTGGCTCCGACACAGGGCTCCTCCACTCCGGACTAAAAATAGTTCTGTAATATTTCTATTTATATATTTTCATCTATATATTTCTATATACAAGTTCTTCCTTAGAAATGGAGGTAAGACCATTCCTTGAAAAATTACCTTAAATTCTAGTTCTACTTAAATGCTATTGACCCAATTCAGTTTCTAAGGTTTATTGTCTAGAAGTACATAAGAAAATATTCTAATTTTCTCTAGAGTTTAATTTGAGTATACAGACCAAAGGGATTTTTAGCAATATCTTGATGAGATTTCAGTGAAATTATCTGCCCATATCATTAAAGCATCTGTCTTAAATTCTGTGACAGAAACAGGTAATATGTTTCGATTAAGATGTGTCACACTTGGAAGTATTACTAGTCCACATTCAATTGCTGACATCATCTGAAAAGGTGCTTTGAGTTTAAATGTAGATTCTATTGCAAATTGTAGCCACTTATATTTCTAATATCACACTGAACTACACAGTGAGGTAATAGAGTGATGCTGTATTTTTACTTACACCACGAAAGGCAATACATTGCTTAGTCATTCTCATAGTCACAAGAAAATATCATAATGGCATAAGAAACAGATTGATGATTTTGAAAGTCTCTCTAAACCCATTCATTAATTTTTAGAGGAATGAGATTATTTCATAAAGCAAGAGTGTTTAATATTTCTAAATTATCAGTGATGAAATTTTGTCGTTGTCATTCTTATTATAACAAATATAACCTCATATATGTGCTTGTATAAGCAAATTCTACTGAGTGAAATTCAGTTTGCTCAATTATTCATAAATAGTACATCCTCCTCCTATTTTCCCTCAAAAAAGATAAACAAACAGAAACCAAACAAATCTGGAATTTTAACTATAAGGAATCATGTGGTCTCAGAAAACAGAAGCCAATATATTGAAAAAAATAAATAAATAAAAGGAAAAACCCAAATCAGACTGCGTAGACTTTGATTCTATGTTTGAAAGAATACGTACATTTGTAGATACATACCTAACCTCTTTTGGTGATCCTTAGGGATTACTGACACCTCTTCTGCAATATGTACCTTGTCTGCATTGTTAGTGGCAAAATACAGAATAAAAGAATCAAGAGAAAATATTATCTTAGGCTTGCATATTCTAAGTACATTTTGAGGGTATAAGCATGAAGTTAGAATTTAGGTTGTGTAAGTAAAAGTTTTCAAATCCGTTTATTTAATAACCATTATTTTGTAAGTATTTGTGATTCAGGACATTCTATTTGGCATCAAATTGATAATAGTTAAACTTAAATGCTATAATCATTTTTTAGAGCTAAATATCTGCCATGACATTATAGCGAAGTATATTCAGGATAATTTGGTGTGTAATGTTTTCAACATATCAGCTATTAGACTATCATTTATAGAAAAAGTAATTATACTTAAATTTTATCAAATTCTGAGTAGGTAATTGGGGTATAGAGATACAGAGATTATACATGTGTGTGCCTAGAATAATGAGATATCAAAGTCGAAGATTTCAAATGAGGTTTTGAAGCTAAAAGGAACATATTTCTAAAATAATATCATAGTGGTAAAGAGCAGGACTTCTGGAGTTAGACTACCCAGTTTGAAGCCAGCTTCTAACAAGCATCTAAAATTCCTCAGTGAGAACTTTGGGAAGTGATGTAGTTTTGCTGAGATTGCATTTCATTTTTGTGAAAATTAGGGTAAAAAATAATTCCAAGCTTCCACATAAAACATGTAAACATTTAAAGTGGTTCCAAACACACGGAGAAACAAGAGTAATTATTATTACTTGTTAAAATGTCAAATGTATTTTGCCCAATTACATTGAAACATGGAATATATATTTTGGCCTGTAGATATCGAGGTCCCCTCAAATGCAGAGTCAATTGCTATATGATTTATCTTTAGATGTTCCTGCAATTGTAACCAAGATGTGCCACATTGTTCCACCATTTAAAACTAACACTTCCTTTAATGGTTCACCACGGGAAGTACAGTTTTCGGTTATTTGAGGGTTTAGTTTCATTCCTTTTATTCTTGCCTCCTTCTGTCCTGCCTTCTTTTCCTTCCTTTCCCTTTAAACTAGGTTTTCCTATCCAAGTATTTCTGAAAATTCTCAGAGATCACATAACCTCCACAGGCAGCTGATTTTAGACCTCAGCCTCAGTCTGAAGTTGTTAAAGGTGATAGTTATTAAAGCATTCCGATATTGATTCATTCTAAATGTAGATACAAGCTGCTCACTGAGAGGAGACACATATAGTTAGTAAAAATATCACTGTAACAAAAGAAAAGATAAAACCAAATTCTATTCATGGCTGCAAGCCTGAAGTAGATATGCCTTCCCTGACCCAACTCCCCGGGCCCTGAGGTTTCTGTAAAATATGAAAACGAGCGAAGAAACAAAAGTCTTCTGCAGAAGGTAATATTGGCCTTCATGAATACATCTCTGGCGTCATGGCTTTTTTCTTATATTCTGGCCATTCCATAAAAGTATATACCTAGTTTTGTGGATAAATTATTTTGGAAGATATAAACCTTGAAATTTCACATATCAAATTAACACTAAAGATATAACAAAATAATAGGTAAAAGACATGCTAATTTATTCATTGCTATTAAAGCACCAAAAATAAATGTTTTTTTTTTTTTAAGTTTTGAAACCAAAATTATACATAGCATAAATGTTTGAAAAATCTTACTGGCAGGTTTGAATGCTTTAAAAATTGAATAATGTATCTTAAAAATAAAAATTACAAATAACACTAGAAATAAACACATTAAATAGGGAAAAATGTACACTTTTTGATTTGATTGCACACACCTACTACCAATCTATTTGGGTTAAATAATTCTGATATATTAGCTGTCTATGCAATGGTGTTTGAGGTTTGACCACAATGGGGAGGCTGGCTTGACACCTGTATTTTGGCATCATTGGTCCTGCCTGTTTCAGTGCTGTTTTTACCTATTTCACGTTGTGTCTTTATTTATTTATTCATTTGAATTGTTGATGCATGAAGCTACGTAAATTTTATTTCCTAGTTTATGACATATCACCTTCATTACAAGATGTGACTCCTATTTGAATTTATTTGATTGTGTTTCTCCTTCATCTTTTAGCATCACTGACTTTCCTTTCCTTCTATAGGCACACAGCCTTAAGATTTTGGTAAAATGTCGTTGATCTATTACTACTGCCTCTGGAAAAATGTCTAGAACAAGATGCTAAAATAAAAATGATACCCAGTGAAAGACTTGTCACTATATTTTACAAAAGGCCCTGTGTTTTCAGTGTTTGAAACTAAAAGCAACTAAATACATAATTAAAAACAACAACAATAATAATATAGTCACACTGAAAGAAAACCACTCCTTTCAAATGTTTTGTATTTACCATTTTTAAGATAATGGAAAAAAGTTTTATTTTTTTTTTTTTCCTAGAAATAGCTATGTTCAAAATGGATTCTTCACACAAGATTGACATTAACTAATAAAAGTTTCTTAACAGCTTCTATAGTCATAAACTTGTATTTGTTTAAATGCCAATAAAGATATGCAGAACTTATCTTTACTGTACATGGGCTGTTGAGGATCTGAATCATAATTGTCTGATTTTAAGATGCAAAGAGAAATAATATTGCTACTGATTTGCAGCAGCTGCCTCCATAAGCCTCAATTTTTAATGCGATAGTAATCATAGAAGAGGTAGAGAGGAAGGTAGAGTGAGAAGTATTGATCTTCTATATCAACTGTATCTGGTTGTACAAAACAATAGAGACCCTCTAAGTTTTCTGACAGAACATGGTAGTGTCGGTTTTCTTAAAACCGAGGGTGGGTAGGCGAAGGTGACCTGGGAAACACATACTAACATTTACTACAAATTGTTGCCTTTTAATCAAATGACAAATGAGATCTATGACAACTTTATAGAATAAAAGTTCTGTTTATATAATAAGTACAGCATATTAACTATGCTATCCAAAGTACTTTTAAAAAATTCTAATGATTGTATTGATGTTGATGGCTCTGGTGTTTAAAAATCGGTAACACTGCAAATCTGACAGCAGATAGTAGAAATAATTGATGTAGTTTTTCCAACTTTTTGAAAGCAAACATATAGCTTTTAGTTTGTTTTATATTCATCATGGCCTTTTGCATGATATTAAGCAAATTGAAGAGCAGTACGTCTCTGTTATGCAGTGTGTGTGTGTGTGTGTGTGACGGAGCCTCTCTCTGTCCCCCAGGCTGGAGTGCAGTGGCGCTATCTCGGCTTACTGCAAGCTCCACCTCCCAGGTTCACGCCATTCTCCCACCTCAACCTCCCGAGTAGCTGGGGCTATAGGCGCCCACCACCATCCGTGGCTAACATTTTATATGCAATTATTGATAACCAAATCAATTTTCATGCTTTAATTTTAGGAAAAACTTTCTCTCATATATGACCATAACTCAATAGTTATAAGATAACTTGATGGGAGTTGGAGGCTGGACTTAGTGAATATCCATTTTCACCAGGGAGCAATAAAGAGAACATGCAACTGTACTGTTCTGAAAAATAGGGCACTAAAATTTGAAATTAAAGAAGATATAGAAAGTGAGGGCACAATGTAAATTTACAAGTATTTTCATCCAGAGCTGCCTAAGTCCTATCAAGAAAGGCAGTAAGTGGACATTCATCTACTTTCATAAGGAGTCTACAAGTCAGAAAAATACGTGTGACAATGAGGCAGAGAAAGCAAAACAGCTATAAGTTGAAGAAGAAAAATCGGTGACTATTTTATAAGACCATTAAAAAGATGATATTTTAAAATAAAAATGATAGTGTATTAAAGTCAAATGGACAGAAACACTTGTTATAGATGTAGTGTTATTAGATATCTATGATACTAATCATCATCATCAACATCATCATAGCTAAAAATCACTAAGTACTTACCATTGGTCTAACACCATAATGTGTCTATCAACTTCTTCAGGCAGCTATTTTCTCCAATTTACAGATAAGTAAATTAAGACTCCCATAGATTCCTACAGCCTTACTATGAAATCAAATAATTTACCTTCAAGTCAGATAAAATTAGAAGTTAGACTAGAATCCTGGGTTTTTTTTTTTTTTTTTTTTTTTTTTCTAATCCATTAGAAGAATTTAACTTTTTTTTTTCTTTTTTTTCTTTTCTTTTCTTTTCTTTTTTTTTTTTTTTTTTTTTTTTGAGACAGTCTTGCTCTGTTACCAGGCTGGAGTGCAGCGGTGGGATCTTGGCTCACTGCAGTCTGCACCTCTTCCTGGGTTCAAGCGATTCTCCTGCCTCAGCCTCCCAAGTAGCTGGCATTACAGACACATGCCACCACGCCCAGCTAATTTTTGTTTTTTCAGTAGAGACAGGGTTTCAACCTTTTTGGCCAGGCTGATCTTGAACTCCTGACCACAAATGATCCGCCCACCTTGGCCTCCCAAAGTGTTAGGATTACAGGCATGAGTCACCAAGCCTGGCATTATCTTTTTAATCTCTTGTTTAACTGGGACTTATTTTATTAAATCAATTTTGATTGTCTGCAAAAATGCACTGTATTTACAGTAGATCATTTCTAGCATTACTAACGTAGTTTAAACCCTCAAATGAAATAACATTATTTTTGCTTATAAAACTTAAAAATATAATGTCTTTATTGAGTTAATTCTTTCTAGACATGTTCTTTGTAAAATGGCACTAAGTTTATAGCTTCCATACAAAACTAGTTTTTCATTCCTTCCTATATACTAAATATTCTACCTCAAATTTAAACTAGCACATAAATTTCACTAAGAGATGTCTGTACACCAATCTATTGGCTTAAGTATGGGACAGAGTTGTTGGTTTTTCTCTATGATGATTTCTAAAAACATTTTGGTGGTATAGCAAAAATTTGGTGAGATGTCAAATTATACAACCCTGCCGAAAGTATAATTATATATTTTATTTGTCCATGCTAAAGACTGAAGTCTGGCATATCTTAGAGAAATGGTAGGATCACAGAAAATACAATTAGACTTCCATTGTAGCTTTACATTTCACTCCCAGGATTATGCTTGAATCTGTAAAATACTCTCAGACTTTATATATTTTTTAAATAAAGGAGACAGTGATATGGAGAATTTAAAATTGTAAACAATTTTAAAATATTTTCATTGGTCTGTAGTATAAATTATTTTATTTTGGAGTTGATTTATCTTTCCAGGTGTTCTTGTCTTAGGCTAAAATTTTATTCCTATTTTTGAATATATGATTAGTTGAATAATCAATTAGGTCACAGGATGACCTAAAAGTGCATGGGAACAGAAGAAAATAATAATAATCCTACTCTAGAACTCCATGGGATAGAATTGGAACAAAATAAAGGTCCTTAAAAGTGGACATATATGTTAGGTATTAACAAAGGGGAAAGTTAGGATATAGGACTTAAATTCAGCTATTAATTCTAAAAACCCCTATGTAGGTCAAGTAACTTTCATGAACACTGATGTTTCTTCCTTTCATTCCTGCCTTCCTTTACATATGAAAGGAATTATACATGGAAGCAAACAGGTTCCCCTGGTCTATTTGCCATGAACAACTTGATATTCTTCTAGGAGGCATTTACAATGAGGAATGGAGGGAAAGATAAATTAGAGCTCTCATTTTGGTGAAATTTCATTTAGTAATCATCCTAATTTTATAGCAAATTTCTTTTTTCACCTAGTTCCATTCAGCACATATATTTCAAAAATGTATGTTGATCCCCAAGTTTGAATTTTGGTCCTTTGTCATTCTGATGAATAGAAAGATGCATTTTTAAAAGCTGTCATCTGGGAATGAGTCAATGTTCTGCAGATCATTGGCAGGTAGGCCAAAGAGTTATTCCACCAAATTATATTCCCAGCAGGAGTGGATGTAGACACTCTAAAAAACTCTGGGCACGGTGACATCTGTATCTTTGGAAAGGGACCAATTTGCATACCATCTGGCACCAGAGAGTTGAGCTCCTTGAAGTGGTAATGGAGAGACATTTTGGTTCTGGCAATCAGGGTTACAGCTATGTGGTGAGTTAAATGCTCCACACAGAGACACTGACAGGAGTATTACAGTTCTGAAAAAGACAAACTGAGTGATATCAATGGGCTGACTAGAATTATTGCAACCAAAGGAAGCCATCTAAATTGGAGATTTCTGCTATTTTGGAAAATTCAGAAAGGCTTATATTTCATACTAATTCATGGTATTGAAGTTAAGTTCATTCTTTGAACATAAGTTAGTTTTTAAGACATTATTCTTGAGACTCAATAAAAAAGCATAGGGATGTTCTTTCCAAGGTGCAGCATACTGCGTCTGTAAGTAACAGCTTGAGAGAAAATTACAGTCATTAGGGTGCAATGGTAAAGTGTTTTTATTTCTATTTAATTCAAATTAAATCTGATTCAAAATACATGGGGAACAGGGATGGTTATTGCCAGGAATGCTATTAAGGCTTCTGTTCAGCATTTCTGAGGACCCTTTATTAAAATGAGAGTGACAGTATCATCTTCTCCAGCACCGTTCTGCTTGCTGTCCCTTCACAACAGCCCTAAACACAATTGCTTCCGGTTTGAAATCCGGGATCAGAGACAGCAGGCAAGGGAGGAGAGGCATGAATAGAAACATTTACGTATTATAGTTTATTTAAAAAATTAAAGCTTTTACTCACCACTTATAATATTGTGTTTATAAAAAGAAACTCTGCACTTGGTTTGTGACACCTGCATTTTTAGAATGAATTGATTTTACTTCATTAATTTTATTGTTTCTTTATGAAATGAATTTATTTTATCTTATTGCATTGCCATGCTCATACTAAAGTAATTTTCATATAAACTTCTACTAACTTCTAAGAAAAAATACTCTATGTACTTGTTTTAAATTTTTGTTTGCAACAATTTGTGTTATTTCCTGCCCATCATCAGTTGTGATAATTAATTCTGTCTTAACAATTTATGGGTCCTTTATTCACACCAACCAGAGATGTTACTTATAGCAAAGCATCCTATTTCTTTCAATCTTTTTTCTTTCTTTCTTTTTCTTTCTTTCCTTCCTTCCTTCCTCCCTCCCTCCCTCTTTCTCTCTTTCTTTTTCTTATTATATTTTTTTCTTTTCTTTTATTCCAGAAGCAGATTTTATAAATTTCCAATTGCTGTTATAGAAATTAGCCATAAATTTAGTGGTGTGAAATAACACAAATGTAGCATACTAATGTTCTGGAGGTCCAAAATCTTAGAATCAGTGTGTGGGTAGGGGTGAGATTTTTATGGAGATTTTAAGAGAGAATTTATTCCTTTTTTTTTAGAGGCTACCTACATTCCCTGGCACATGTTCCTCCTCAGCAATAGCACCTCTCTGACCCCTGCTTCCAATGTCTCCCTCTTGTGAGGACCCTTGTGATGGGATAATCGAGGATGATCTCCCATCTCAAGGTTCTTAACTTAATCACATTTGCAAAGTTCTCTTTGTCACGTAAGGTAACATATCCACTGGTTCTAATGATTAGGACACAGAAAACTTTGTAAGCATATTACGTCACCTACCATATACATAGAAAGCACTAATGATTATATCAGAAGGTATCAATTTCCACCAGTGTTGACTACCATTGAATTCTGGCAGATAGTATAATACTGTTACAATTATCAGCAAGTTTCCCTCCCATGAAAGGAAACAGAAGTCACACTTTTGCCTCTAGAGAGTCATTGATTCTCTTATGCATGAGTCTAACTGAGGGATATTCTGAGACTGTAGGAAAAACAAATACTCTCTCTTCTCAAGAAGCATAAAACCTACCATAACAAAAAGGCATGTAAATAAGTAATTAAAGGGAAGGGTAATGTGGTAACAACGTCCATGAGTTGACTCCAATGTATCAGAACACAGAAGACAGAGACCACTTCCACTCCAGGTCATCAGTGAAGACTTTATTTTTATTTATTTATTTATTTAGCAAACATTTGTATCGCTCTTACTTTGTTCCAGACATAATTCTACATATTTTTCAGACATTACCATTTAATTCTTCTACCAATCATCTGTGAAACTTTATTATTATTATTATCATCCCAATTTTACAGATGAAAATATCTGGGGTATAAATAGATAGAAGAGTTAAACAAGGTCACATACCTGTAAAGAGATTTGAACCTAGGCAGTTTAGCTCAATAATTTTTTATAACTACTGCACTAAGCAGCCATGTTCAGTTGAATATCTATGTCTCTAGAGTATCCATTTTACACCCACATGTTTATAGATGACCAAAACTCCAAATCACTGTGCCATGTCATCCAAGAGCTTCTTAAATTTGCAAATACTCTTAACATGAATCTTTGAATTTAGCACAAATATGCAGCTCAGAAAATCTTGATTTGAGGAATTTTGGCTTATTAGCAATTACCTGTCAGGGTATTCAGTTAGTTTCACGTCTGGAACTTCCTCTTTCAGTTCTTGGAATATGTTTTGGTTTGGTGATGTTTTGTTGTTTGTTTGTTTTTGTTTGTTTGTTTTGAGACAGGGTCTGCAGTAGCATAATCATGGCCCACTGCAGCCTCAGCCTCCTGAATCCAGATGATCCTTTGGCCTCAGCCTCCTAGGTAGCTGGGACTACAGGCTCAGGCCACCATGCCTGGCTAATTTTTGTCGTTTTTGCAACCATGGAGTTTAGTCATGTTGCCCAGGCTTGTCTTGAATTCCTGGGTTCAAGTGATCCACTTGCCTCAGCCTCCAAAAGGGAATATGTTTTTCTCATTGTGAGTATTATTAAGCTATATATAACTTCATGATACCAACAGGCAAGAAAATAAAGTGATAAATACTTTTAAAGTCAGAAAGCTCTGGATATAAATCATATCTCTGCCATTTGCTAGCCATGAAAATATATTCCTATCTTGAGGCCCAGTTTTTTCATCTGTAAAATGTGGATAAAATCCACTACCTACTTTTCCAAATGGTAATTAAAAATATTAAATTTTAAGAGTGCATCTTAAGTCACATAGTACAGAACCTGATACCTACTATACAGTAAGTGGTAGATATTAGTACTCTTATTTTTATATTGAAGTAATATGGTAAGAATTGAAGTTTGAGCTATAAATAACACAGCACACTGAAGAGGTTCAATATTTTAAAAAGCTTATTTTTGAACACTGATAAAGGGGGCATCATGGCATAATAGTTAGCAGAATAGTGTTTTGAATAAAACAGACTGACTTGGAATTTCAGCTCCATGATTTACCATCACTTACCATCAAATGTGTGACTTTCAGTATGTCAGGTAAATCACTGAGCCTACTCTCAGCATCTGAATAAAAATAATAGGAACAATAATATGGTTTAGCTCTGTGTCCCCACCCAAATCTCATCTTGCAGCTCCCATAATTCCCAAATGTTGTGAGAAGGACCTGGTGGGAAATGATTGAATCATGGGGGTGAGACTTCCCCATGCTGTTCTGGTGATAGTGTAGGGGTCTCATGAGATCTGATGATTTTAAAAACATGAGTTTCTCTGCACAAGCTCTCTCTTTGCCTGCTGCCATCCATGTAAGATATGACTTGCTCCTCCTCGCCTTCTGCCATGATTGTGAGGCCTCCTCAGCCATGTGGAACTGTAAGTCCAATAAACCTCTTTCTTTTGTAAATTTCCCTGTCTCAGGTATGTCTTTATCAGCAGCATGAAAATGGACTAACACAGCAAATTAGTACAGGAGTGGGGTCCATTTTCACATTGCTGGTAAAGACATACCCAAGACTGAGCAATTTACAAAAGAAAGAGTTGTATTGGATTTACAGTTTCACATGGCTGTGGAGGCCTCACAATCATTAATCAGAAGGTAAGGAGGAGCAAGTCACATCTTACATGGATGGCAGCAAAGAGACAGTTTGTGCAGAGAAAGTCCTGTTTTTAAAACCAGATCTCATGAGGCCCATACACTGTCACGAGAACAGCATGGGAAAGACCTTCCCCATGATTCAATCATCTTCCACCAGGTCCCTCCCACAACATGTGGGAATTAAGAGAGATACAGGATGAGATTTGGGTGGGAACACAGAGCCAAACCACATCATTCTAACCCTGGCCCTTCCCAAATCTCATATATTCACATTTCAAAACCAATCATGCCTTCCCAACAGTCCCTGAAAGTCTCAACTTGTTTTGGCATTAACTCAAAAGTCCAAAGTTCAAACTCTTATCCATGTCACAGCATGATCTAATCAGTTGCCAGCACGGCCAGGATATAAAGCAGGCAGAAAAATGTGAAAAGGCTAGACTGGCTTAGCCTCCCAGCCTACATCTTTCTCCTATGCTGAATCATTCCTGCCCTGAACATCAGACTCCAAGTTCTTCTGCTTTGTGACTTGGACTGGCTTCCTTGCTCCTCAGATTGTAGATGGCCTATTGTGGGACTTTTTGATTGCGTGAGTTAACACTACTTAATAAACTCCCCTTTATACATGTATCTATCCTATTAGTTCCATCCCCCTAGAGAACACTGACTAATAAAAATAATATAATATATTCAAAATTATGCACATAGGATTCTACTACATTGCCAGAAACATAGTAGATAATTAATACAAATGTTTAGTTTAACACTTTAATTGAATTCCTATTATTCCCTTCTAAAATGTTATTTGTGATGAAAGCTTCAGCAGTGATAACAGAAAGGTAGAAGATAACAAATTATCGCATATCAGTAGTTGATCAAGAATTCTAAATATTTCAAAATAACACCTAGTTATTTTACACTGGGCCACAATAATTATTTGACAGAAAAGTTGTAATTCATGAATTATTTTTTATTACATAGGTTTGTGCCTAAATTTGGCCACTGGTTATGATGAAAGCAGTCAAATTGATAATTCTTTAGGGACAATTGCATCTTCAACAAAATATAAACTGAAAGTAGTATAATACCCAATTCCACTGAAATTAGAATTTTAGAATTTATATACACAATCTAATGAATAGTTGCTGGCTGAATCAAAGAAATTGCTTCAGAAAATTTAAAACAGTTCCTGACATCTGCTCTTGGGCCATTATTTAATTAACTTTACAGCAGGAGGGGTAATTATTATAAAGTTAATTTATCAACTAAGCCTTTCTACCAGCAGGTAAGAGCTGATTTTCCAACAGCAAATAGGTATGAAAAATTTAAAGCACATGTTCAGGCAGTCCCAGAATTATATATATAGCCTTTCTAATATCAATCATTTCATCTAGTATTTTTTTTTTTTTTGAACTTTTAATGCAAAACACTTTACAAGAAGGACCACATTCAATTGACAGATTAAAACCTATGTTTGGCTTTTTAAAAATATTTCCCCTCTGCCTCATTTTCCAGATGAGTAAACTGACGTTTAGATAAGTGTTTTTTTTTTTTTTTTTTTTTTTCTAATTGCTCAAGTCATATAGTTAGATATTGGCAGATCCAGGACTTGAATTCAGGTATGTCCATCTCTAAAACTCATTTGTTAAGCTATTTTGTTTTTAATGATTTTATGAATAAGCACAAGAAACATTATCTCTATAGATAATCACAGAAAATGTCTTCTCTTGTCCGCTATCTATAGGTGTTACTTTTGTCGCCCAAAGCTATCATATGATGTTCCTTACCTCTATTTTTGCTGCGTTCTTCAAAGCTAGGACACCTTCACCACTGCAGGCTGGGCTTCTGTACTTCTCCCAACTCCTCAGCCCCCAACCTCTTCAGACTCATTCCATTCATCCTTCTCGCCCAGATCCCTTAACTATTTTACCTTTTCTCTGCCATTCTGAATGTCTGGAGCAAGGTTTCCTGGGAGAAAAGACCAGAGTAGTTAACTCCCACTTTGTCCATTGCAAGTGGGATACAAATCTTTGATAATACGAAACAACTTTAATAAAATCACTAGTATCTTCCATTTGGGATTTTCTCTGAAAAAGAAAAAAAAAAAAAAAAAAAAAAAAAAACCGATAAATTTTTTTCCCCCCTCCCCATGCCAAAAAAAAAAAAAAAAACCTCTGCTTTTAAATTTTTTAAAAAATACTTTTGGGTTTAATTCCAAGAGATAACTATGGTAGAAAAAAGGAAGGAAGATTTTTAAATTCTAACTTTTTCTTTGTAGCTTTCACCAAAACCCGTTAAAAAAAAAATAAAACAACTGGCACACAATCTTGACTGGTGACTACAGGATGAAGACAGTGTGGTTTTGGGAGGAGTATTTTTTGTTTATTTTCATCTTTTACTTAAGTTCAGGCAGTACATGTACAGGTTTATTACATGGGTAAAGTGTATGCTGCTGAGGTTTCTAGTACAAATGATCCCATCACCCAGGTAATCACCAGGTAAAAACCTGACACATAGTTTTTCAACCCTTGCCACACTGCCATCCTTCCCGCTTTATTAGTCCCCAGTGCTTGTTGTTCCCATGTTCATGTCTAAAGATAATGTTTTGTGATCCAGTCTCTGTAGAAGGTCCAGGATGACAAGAAGAATGGAAAAAATGAGAAAAAAGGCAACTCTTGGAGTGAGAATAAGTATAAACACAAAGAAGAGAGAGAACAGAAGATTAAAAAATGAAAAATAGTGAAGACTTGAAAGCAGAAGTACCCTAAAGGAATATTACAATGTAACTATTCCAAAGATATTGGAAGCATCTACTCTCATTGTTGACCAGATCCCAATGGCAAATCTCAACTCTAATCTTCATAAGCTTCTAAATCTGGGAGTAGTGAGCCTTCCTGGGTCTTAGCTTGTGCTTTAGGAAGTCACGGCAAATACTAAATTAGATAATATTTTATGCACTTTGCAAATTGAGCTTTACATGCCAAGACGTTGCCAAAGTCACCTGATAAATATGAGCTATACCCATTGAATGACAATCTGTTTAAGGCATTTAAAATATTTATATATCAAAATCAAAATGCACATTTGAAAATAATGTGCACCATATAATCTCTGACCATAATGAGAAGAAAATAGTTTTATATCCATTTCCTGTATGAAAGTTGCCATAAAATAGATTAAATAATTTCAACTTTGTGTGTAATATAATTTTTCTCACAAAATGCAACAAAACATTTTTGAAAAATTGAATGCCCCATTCAGATCTTCAATGTTTATATAAATGCAGGTCTGAAGGCATTTGTAAGACTATTAAAATAAATCCCATTATTAAAATACTTTCAGTATATGAAATTTTGTTATTTCCCTGGAAACAACCAAGAATCTTCTGGAA
The DNA here is from genome assembly GCF_002776525.5 of Piliocolobus tephrosceles. Classification (NCBI taxonomy): domain Eukaryota; kingdom Metazoa; phylum Chordata; class Mammalia; order Primates; family Cercopithecidae; genus Piliocolobus; species Piliocolobus tephrosceles. Next base: position 114,534,507 of record NC_045441.1, on the reverse strand, counting down.
TCTGCAAATTTCTTATGATTTTAACGTAGTCAACTACTTATGTAAGGACAAGTAGACCACAAGAAAAGTATACTAAAATGACCTTTTAGGGCCTTCATGTAAGCTATCTGGCTAAATTTTAAAAGTTACTATAAATTCTTCAAATTATCATCATGTCAAAGTCATACATTATTACATAAATAGGACTTCTAGGTTCTTGCAGAATAATCCAAATTGCAAATGCTGAATATTTTGTTGCCAACATTACACTTTCCTTTATAAAAATCTGTTCTAACTAATAATGCCAAATGATAGTTTGAGCACATAAATTAATGTGCTAGTTAAAGCAAACAAAACATACAAACCTTTTTTACTTGAATGTACCAGTTTTCATAAAAAGAATTTCAACCCAAAATTCATATAATCAATTGCTTACATAAAGAGATTTATGTTTCATATGCTCATTGCCTTCAATTACATCAAAACAAAGTTTTCAATATAAGCTATATTGTTGAATGACAATATAGTCATCAATATAGAAACTTGTGATTTACAACCTCTTTAGACACTGGTAATTGATTATGTTCTCTGACGGCATTACATCAAATGAAAATAAGCATTCAGACAATACTAATTAAAACATATGGTAATTCAAAGGAAGTCACTTAAATTTCTTCTATGAGTAAAAGATGAGTTGAATATATACAGGAGAAAAAATTACTTTTAAGCATAAAGAATATGCTTATATTCCATCACTTGAAATCCCACTTATAAATTTTTTGTACATCTCTCTACCTGAATCCTAAAGTTACTTTCCAATTTGTCAATATTTATTCGGTCATGTTGGAATTATTAAATTAATTTAAGAAATGTTTATTTTAAAATTTAGATATCAAGTCAATTTTTTATTATTTCTATGTAAGAAGAACTTAATATACATATTCCTAATGTTAAATACATCTTATTTATTACTTTTCATTGTTATTGTTCTTAAGAAAGCCTCTAAAACATGGTACTATCTACTTTAAACAATGACTGAAATGTTACCTTCTTTTAAAGAGCATTAAAATCTGTCAGGAAAAATGATAGAATATTATGAAATATTAGTTATTTTCAGACTACAGTAAAAATATCTCTGGATATAAAGTAGTTACTATAATAAACAATTGCAATACTTCTAGTAACAGTAGCTGATGTTGTCTATATAAAATTATGTACCTTATATTTGAGAATATGTTTCAGAAAATATAGAGTAAAGGAAATTCTTATAACAAATCTTGTCACCTCTAATTAAACCTAAGATTCTTCTCAAAATACTATTACTAAAGTCAACCTCAAAATTAATTTCAAATTAATCTCAAAAGTATATTAGCTCCAAAAATAAAAGAAAATAAGCATTTTGAATCAGATTTTTTAAATTGTGGTAGGAACACTATAAATGAGATATACTCTCCTAGCAAATTTTTAAGTGTGTAACACAGTTTTGTTAATTAAAGGTACAATATTGTGCAGCAGATCTCTAGAATTCAACCACTTTGAATAACTGAAATTTTATATTCGTTGAATAGCAACCTCCCTTAAAGTGCATGATTGGATTTATCACAAAGATTAGTTATGTTAGACTTAAGCACAGTCTAAAATGATTATCTAAAATAATCAAATAGATGGTGTATTACCATTTTGATGTGTCGTTGAATTATTCTGCTAGTATTTGGTCAAGGATTTTGTGTCTATATTCATTCAGGATATTGGTCTGCAGTTTGTTGTTGTGTCCTCACCTAGTTTTGGTATTGGGGTGATACCTGAACTCATAGAATGAGTTATGGAGAATTCCCTCCTCCTGTATTTTTTTGGAATAATTTTGGGAGGATTGGTATCAGTTATTTGTATATTTGGAAAAACTCAACTGTGAATCCACCTGGTCCTGGGCTTTTATTATTTTGTTGGAAGAATATTTATGACAGATTTAATCTAGTAACTTATTATTGGTCTGTTCAGGAGTTCTATTTCTTCCTCGTTCATGCTTTGATGGTTGTGTGTTTCCAGGATTTATTAATTTCTCTTAGATTTTCTAGTTTGTGAGCCTGTAGTTGCTCATACTAGTCTGTAATGTCTCCTTTTTCATTTCTGATTTTGTTTATTTGGATCTTCTATTCTTTTCTTGGTCTAGCTAGCAGTTAATCAATTTTATGTTTTTAAAAACTGACTTTTTGTTTCATTGATCACTTGTATTCTATTTTTGGTCCCAATTTCATTTAGCTCTGCTCATTTTTGTTATTTCTTTTCTTCTGCCAACGCTGAGTTTAGTTTGTTCTTGTTTTACTAATGCCTTGAGGTGTGACATTAGGTTGATGACTTAGGATTTTTCTTCTTTTCTGATGTAAGCATTTAATTGTATAAACTTTTCTCTTAGCACTGCTTTAGCTGTATCCCAGACATTTTGGTATGTTGTGTTTCCATTTTCATTCATTTCAAAAAAAATTCTAAATTTTGTCTTAATTTTTTCATTGACTCAAAAATTGTTCAGAAGCATGTTATTTAATTTCCAAGTATTTTTATGGATTCTAACGTTCCTCTTCCTATTAATTTCTAGTACATTCTGCTGTGATCTGAAAAGATACTTAATATAATTTTGATTTTTTTAACTTGTTGAGACTGATTTTGTAGCCTTACGTATGATGTATCTTGGAGAATGTTACATGTTCTGATGATAAAAATTTATATTCTTGAATTGTTGGATAAAATGAAATGTCTACCAGATACATCTGGTTTACAGTCAAATAAATAATCAATAGAGTGAATAGACAGCCTGCAGAATGAAAGAAAATGTTTGCAAAACTGTACCTCAGACAGGGGATTGATAGTCAAAATTGATGAGAAAAATCACACAACCCAACCGAATAAATAAATAAATAATCCCATTAAAAAGTGGGCAAAGGACATGAACAGACATTTTGCTAAAAAAGACATACAAATGGCCAACAAAAACAGGAAAAACTGGTCATCAACCCTAATCATTAGAGAAATGCAAATTAAAACCATAATGAGATAACATTTTGTACCAATCATAATTATCAGAAAAAAATTAACAGAACTTTGCAAGAATGCAGATAAAAGGGAATACTTATATACTGTTGGTGGGAATGTAAATTAGTAAAATCTTTATAAAAAACAGTGAGGTGATTTCTCAAAGAACTAAAAAGAGGACTACTATATGATCCAGCAATCCCACTACTGGGCAATTACCCAAAGGGAAAGAAATTGTTATCTCAAAAGGATACATGAACTCATGCTTATTGCTGCACTATTCACAACAGCAAAAATATGAAATCACTGTATGTGTACATCAACGGATTACTATATTTTAAAAAATGTGTTGTATATATGCATAATAGAATACTATTCAGCCATGAAAAAGAATGAAATCATGTCTTTTGCAGCAACATGGATAGAACTAGAGGCTGTAAGAGAAATAACACAGAAGCAGAAAGTCAATTACCACATAAGTGGAAACTAAATAATGAGTATTCATGGGCATAGAGTGTGGAATGATAACAATGTGGATTTGAAAGCGTTGGGGGCTGGGAAGGGTGAAAAACAAGAAAATACTTAACAGGTACAATGTATGTTATTCTGATGACAGACACACTAAAAGCTCTGAATTCACCATTATGCAATATATCCATGTAACAGAATTAGACTTCACTTCATAAATTCATACAAATAAAATAAAAAGTAAAGATAAAATAAATCAAACACAGAAAAGCAGAGAGTAGACAGTGGTTGTCAGGAGCTGAGAAGATGAAGTAGGAAGTTGAATCACATGTTTTTAAAGTAAAAGTTGAATCCACAGCTAATACAACAACAAAGTCATTTATTGTCTTCAACAAGAAATTGTTGAGCTGTGGCTATAGGCTGATCATTTCTATCTGTCATCAGAATCAGAGGAGTGTGGAATGTAACATATCAAGCATTGTAAGTATATTTGAAAAAAACATCAATTTAGTTGGGAAAAGAAAAGCCAAATTTTTATTTTACAGCCAAAAAAAGAAAAACCGTAAGTTTATAATACAAAATACTTTTATGTAGGTATATTCCAAAAATGCTTTCAACTGCACAGCATGATGCGTCAGAGCCAGTGAGAAAACTGGATCTGAAAAATGCAAACTATATAAACATAACTACTGGCATATTATCAAGTAGATTTGAAATTGACACATATTTTATTAATTACATATATATTTTTCAAAAACCTATTTTTTTTCAATCTACCCTCGCATTTCACATCAACTTGTGTTAGCCCTTTAAGATGACTGACAAGGATAAATCAATTATTTTTATTGTCCCACGTTGTCTCATATGAAAAATAAAATGAGATTTTTCAATGATATTTGTATGAGCTTTGTCATGCTACAGTTACAAAAGACAAAACAAAAGCCTTAAAGTCTCAGTGGATTCAAGCCACAAAGTTTTCTTTCCTACTCATTTTTGTTCATACCTCATGTCCAGTATAATTTAGCAAGGGGCACTTGCACCAAGTTACCCTCACTCTTGGACCCAGAGTGATAAAACAACTGGTAACTGAAAAATCATTTCCATCTCAGAAGGAAGAGAGAGTCTAGCGCGTGATAACTTGGATAAACGTCCATCTAGAAGTGACTCATGTCCTCCCTGCATTAACCTTTTTCTGGTCAAATCAAGAAATATGACCATTCGTAAATTCAAAGTAAAAAGTAAATGCAAGCCTATCAACTTGCCAAGGAAAAGAAGCAGAAGTGTTTTCAGGCAATATCAAAGACTATAACAATTTGCCCTCTGGGTTGCCAAATATGCAGTTTATGCTCCTTTCTACATTTCAGAACAGGAGGAAAAACCAAAAATTCTACTTAATCTCTGCATCAGGCACAAAGTCTGATGTCTGAGCATGATGACTGGCTGTGTCTTCACAGCCATTCCTCTTGGTACAGAAATCTATAAACTTAAAATCCAATTTGTCTGCTTCCAATACTCTTAATATATGATGATGAAGCATCTAACGGAAACTCACAGTAAATATTCCATTTGATAGAAAAATGATGGGAGAATCAGCAGTCACTTATACATAGAAAATCTATAACCTACTTGCATACTATGCAAGGTCCCCTACACTAGATTATGAAATGTATCGTTATTAGGCCCTAATTCTTCTCCACTGAAGGCCTCCCCAGTCTCTTTATGTCCTGGCTCTAACCCTTAGGTAATTCCTCCTTTCTGATTTGCCAAATGCCATCAAAATTCTTCACAGAACTAGGAAAAAAAATCCAAAATTGATATGGAACCAAAAAAGAGCCTGCATAGCCAAAGCAAAACTAAGCAAAAAGAACAAATCTGGAGGCATTACATTGCCCAACTTCAAACTACACTACATGGCTATAGTTACCAAAACAGCAGAGCACTGGCATAAATATCAGCACATAGTCCAATGGAAAAGAATAGAGGACCCATAAATACACTCAAATACTTATGGGCAACTGATCTTTGACCAAATAAATAAAAATGTAAAGTAGTGGAAAGGGCACCCTATTCAACAAATGCTGCTGGGATAATTGGCAAGCCACATGTAGAAGAATGAATCTGGATCATTACCTCTCACCTTGTACAAAAATCAACTCAAGATGCATCAAAGACTTAAATCTAAGACCTGAAACCATAAAAACTCTAGAAGATAACATCAGAAAATCTCTTATAGACATTGGCTTCGGCAAAGAATCCATAACCAAAAAGCAAGTGCAACAAAAACAAAGATAAATAAATGAGACTTAATTCAACTAAAAAGCTTCTGCATAGCAAAAGAAATAATAAGCAGAGTAATCAGACAACCCACAGAATGGGAGAAAACAGTCATAAACTATGCATCTGAGAAAGGACTAATATCTAGAATCTACGAAGAACTCAAACAAACACAGAAGAACAAAACAAATAATACTATTAAGAAGAGGGCAAAGAACAGGAATAGATAATTCTAAAAAAAAAAAGAGAGAGAGAGATACACAAATGGCCCACAAATATATGAAAAAATGTTCAACATCACTAATTATCAAGGAAATGCAAATTAAAACCACAATGAAATACCACCTTACTCCTGCAAGAATGGCCATAATTTAAAAATCAAAAAATAACAGATGCTGTGATGCATGTGGTTTTTACCACATCCCTTGTATTTCCTTTTTAGGAAACACTTTTACACTGCTGGTGAGAATGTAAGCTAGTACAACCACTATGGAAGACAGTATGGAGAATCCTTAAAAAACTAAAAGTAAAACTAACATTTGATCCAATAGGAAATGAAAACCAATTTTCATACAAGAGAGTTGCTGCTGTAAAAATACCTAATCTGTAGGCATGGCTTTGGAATTGGGCAATGAGCATAGACTGGAAGAATTTTGAGGCATATAATAGAACAGGCTCATTAGAAACATAGCCAGTTTTTACTGAAAGGAATAGAAAGATGAAGTAATGGAAAAAGGTGTTGACTTCCAAAATTCTAAAAGCAGGAAACAGGCTGGTAAAACTACTAACCTACTGTGCCGGCCTTCATGAAAAAAGGACAATTATAAGGAAAGAGCCACTAGTCTCAGAGGATTATTCTCAAGCCTTTAAATTCAATGGAGTTTTCCATCTGAGATTTTGAAATTGGAATTGGTGACTCCTTTATTCTTCCGTCATCTTCCTTTTTTAATGTGAATGTCTATAACTGGTGTCTTATTCCTGTCCCATCATTGTATTTTAGGAGCGGGAAACTTGTTTCCTAGTTTCATAAGTCTAAAGATGAAGAAACATTTTCCCTGTGGATGGATTTTACCCAGATTCTCACCTATACCTGACTTAAATGATTTAGGTAATGAGATCTGAAATTTTGAACTAATAAAATTTAGATGACTTTTTTTTTAAACTTTTAGTTGATTCTGTAATGAGTTGAGACTTTTGAGAATATTGGAGTAAATAAGGTGAATGTATTTTGCATGTGGAATGGACATGAATCTTTGGATACAAGGGGATCCTAATGCCACAAATTGCAACCTCTTCCCCAAGGCTACAAGTTCATTAGATAATGACCTGTTTTGTTATCATAGTGAAAACTTCACCAACATCTTCACCACTACATAAGACAGATGGCATGTTTTCCAACATCCATTCATCCTTTATTCACTAAGATAGACAGAATAATGACTCCCCAAAGATATCCACATCTTAATTCCATGAATCTCTGATTATGTTATCTTACATAACAGAAGGGACTTTGTATATGTGATTAAGGATCTTGTGGCAGAAAGACTGTCCTGGATAATTCAGGTGGACCACTGTAATCACAAGGAACTGCAAAGGTAAAACAAAGGCAGGATAGGCAGAATCAGAGAAAAGGATGTGAGAACAGAAGCAGAAGCCAGGATCCTGAGAAAGACCCAACTGGCCATTGCTGATTTTTAAAAAAGAGGACCATAAGCCAAGGAATTTGGTCAGCTTCTAAGAGTTGAAAAAGTCAGGATATAGATTCTCCTCCAGAGACTCAAAAAGAAACCATTCTGCTGGTACCTTGATTTTATCCAACAAAATCAATGCTATACTTTTGACCATGAGAAATGAAAAATAATACATTTGTGCTGTTTTAAGCCATTAAGTTTGTAGTAGTTTGTTACAGCAGCAATAGAAAACAAATACAATGGGAAACTATACCTTTGGCCTTTTTTTCCCTGTACTATTTTGTCCAGTTGAATGGACCTAATACACACCACTTTAATCCATTTAATATTTTTAAGTACCAATATTGTACTTCTAACATTAATTGGATCTGAACAGAAAGGCTGAGGTTCAAATAGACTTCACTGCTCAAATTTTTTGTAATATTTTATTTTATATTGTATTACTTTTAAATATGTTACTCTTAATCTCATTCATATTGAAATAATATCCATTATTCAGTGACATCTCAATATTTTTTCAAATTATTTTGAATATCTTCTTTCACTTTTACTTTATTTACTCAGTAATTGAGAAGCATCTACCTTTTACAACCTCACAGGTCCCTAATTATGTGATTTTTATCTATTCTCTTCCATTTCTACTTGCAAACTGATCAATTCTTTCCTCCTTTTATCTCTTCCTTTTAATACATCACCAAATATAGCCAATAGCAACCAACATATGCTCCTAACCCGGCACAACTTCTTCCCTCAAAGTTGCAGGTTCATTAGTAATTGACCTGCCTTCCAAGCTATTATAGCAACAGTGTTACCAATATTTTCACCATTACATAGCAAAGATTTCTTGCTTTCCAACATCCAGTCATTATTTATTCACTATCTACCAGTCAGACCTTAAACAAATACCACCTATTTAAGTGTTTCCCCTTATGGGAATATTCATTTATACTAGGTTAAAATGCGCAACAAACAACTTAATGATGTTAGCACTGAAAGTTAGTTTGTTTCCTCAAATTTTATATCCTATGCCAGTTAGCTAAGGGCTCTTCTCTAAGTCATTCTTATTTTGGGACCTAGGATGAGAAAACGAGATGATATTTTCTGGAGTATTTTCTGGGTACTCTGTGTATTACTTCGTTCTCATGCTGCTGATAAAGACATACCCGAGACTGGATAATGTATAGAGGAAAGAGGTTTAATTGACTCACAGTTCAGCATGGCTGAACTGACAATCATGGTGGAAGGGGAAGGAAACATGTCCTTCACATGGTGGCATGAAAGAGAAGTGCCCAGCAAAGGGGGTAATGCCCCTTGTAAAACCATCAGTTCTTGTGAAAACTCACTCATATAACAAGAACAGCATGAAAATAACCACCCCCATTGAGAGATGACGGTGTGCTAGCAGCCCTCACTCTTGGTGCCTCCTCGGCCTCAGCATCTGCTCTGGCCAGCTTAAGGAGCCCTTCAGCCCACCGCTGCACTGTGGGAGCCCCTCTCTGGACTGGCTGAGCCTGGAGCCAGCTCCCTCTGCTTGCAGGGAGGTGTGGAGGGAGAAGCATGGGCAGGAACTGGGGCTGCATGTAGCACTCACTGGCCAGCACGAGCTCCAGGTCGATGCCGGCTCCGCCAGCCCTGCACTGGGAGTGGCCTGCCAGCACCCCCAGCCTTAGGCACTGAGGGGCTTAGCACCCAGGCCAGCAGCTGCGGAGTCTCCCAGCAGTGCTGGCCCAGTCACGCCTCACTCAAATTCTCGCAGGGCCTCAGCTGCCTCCCTGCGGGGCAAGGCTGGGGACCTGCAGCCCACCATGCCCAAGCCTTCCCGACAGGCGCTGCCCCCAGCTCTGCAAGGCAGGGTTCCAATGACAGCCAAGGGCTGAAGAGTGCAGGCGCATGGCATGAGACTGGCAGGCAGCTCCGCCCACAGCCCTGGCATGGGATCCACTAGGTGAAGCCAGCTGGGCTCCTGAGTCAGGTGGGGTCTTGGAGAATTTTTATGTCTAGCTGGGGGACTGTATATGCACCAATCAGCACCCCGTCTCTAGCTCAGGGATTGTGAATGCACCAATCAGCACTCTGTCAAAGTGGGTCAGTCAGCTGTCTGTAAAATGGGCCAATCAGCAGGATGTGGGTGGGGCAAGATGAGGAAATAAAAGCAGGCTGCCCCAGTCAGCAGTGGCAACCCGGTTGGGTGCCCTTCCACAGAGTGGCAGCATTGCTCCTTTGGTTTGTACAATAAATCTTGCCACTGCTCACTCGTTGGGTCCACATCACCTTTATGAGCTGTAACACTCACTGCGAAGGTCTGCAGCTTCACGCCTGAAGTCAGCGAGACCAGGAACCCACCAAAAGGAAGAAACTGCAGAGACATCTGAACATCTGAAGGAACAAACTCCTGACCCACCATCTTTAAGAACTGTAACACCATGAGGGTCCGTGGCTTCATTCTTGAAATCAGCAAGACCAAGAACCCACCAGTTGCGGACACACCATGATTAAATTACCTCCCACCAGGTCCCTCCTACCAGGTCCCTTCCATGATCTGTGGAGATTATGGGAACTATAGTTCAAGATGAAATTTGGGTGGGGACACAGCTAAATCATATCACTGTGGCAGAGAAAAAAAAAAATGTAGTGCTGGTTCAAAAGTCTCAGATCGGCTGGGCATGGTGGTTCACGCCTGTAATCTCAGCAGTTTGGGAGGCCTAGGCGGGCGGATCACAAGGTCAGGAGATTGAGACCATCCTGGCTAACACGATGAAACCCCATCTCTACTAAAAATACAAAAAATTAGCTGGAATTGGTGGTGGGCACCTGTATTCCCAGCTGCTGTGGAGGCTGAGACAGTAGAATGGCCTGAACCTGGGAGCTGGAGCTTGCAGTGAGCCGAGATCGTGCCACTGCACTCCAGCCTGGGTGACAGAGCAAGATTCCATCTCAAAAAAAAATGTCTAACTTCATAAATGATACAAGTCACTTCTGTTCCTATTTCATTGTCCAAAGCAACCTAGACCATACAGCTTCCCAATTGCAAGGTGGCAGGGAAGGAGGCCCAGACATAACTGATATGGACAACAATCATGACTACCACATACATTATTTGAATGAAAGTTGTGATACTCATACATTTAGTTTTCTGGTTGAAAATGAGAAGCAGACTTTTTAAGAGAAATTTCAGGCATTATTCATAACTGCATATCATCAATATTCAACTGTGTGATGTTCTGAAATGCAAAACGCAACAACAGAATTTCTTTGTACTGTATAATACAGTATCTTAATGATAAAACCATTACTCTGTCTATGCTTGGATTCCTTTTACATTGCAACTAGTCCCATATTCCGAGAAATTTAGAGAAAGTCATTAAAATATCATTTTTATACATTACAATATTTATATAAAGTGACACTGTCACGCAGTAGTGCTAATGCTTTAGAAAATGAGAGTGTAAACTACAGTTTTACCACATTTATTTACATCTGTATGAAAAGATGCTGGACTATCTTATAAGGAGATCATTTTCATATAAAAATTAGTTGCATAATAACAACCTTATATGTGAAAGCAAAGTCAATGAGTTTCCTTTTCAGAAAAGTGAAAAGGGAACATAATGGTGCATCAGGAAATTAGTTTTTTGTTTATTTTAGAGTCAGTACTATTAGTGTCTGTCCCACTGGAATTCCCAAGCACTTGTCTGAGCCACAGTGGCATGGCCTTTGGTGAGGGTTAGAGAGAGTTCCATGTTGGACAGTTTCCACACTGGTATATCGTGGAAAGTACAGAAACTTTCCAAAATGAGCCTATGAATGCCCTTGTGGTTTACTATAAAGCTACATAATCTACCTATAATTTGGAAATTATAAGATGATAAAGAAAAGAAGGAAGGTAATTGTCAGAGAAAAGACAAAGAATTAGTATTGTTAAAAATTTATATTCTACAGTGTTGGCAATTTTATAGCATCTTTCAGGCCATTTTATGGACTGTCTTGTAGGAAGGAGAACTTATTATTTTGTAAACAACAAGCTGTCAGAATCAAAAAGGAAACAAATTATATGAGCAACACCAAACCTGAGATCACCACAGAGTGCAAGACTTATTAAAAATCCATGATTCTATAAAGCTTGTAAGAGACAGAGAAAGTAATAAATGAACTAATGGCAAGAACCTATAGTGAGCAATCACTCCTGTAATGATGCCTTAGTGACCCTCTAATAAATGCTTAATTTGTTTCTTGGCAGGAAAACACCCTTGGAAGGCCTAAGGTGATATGGTCAAAGTAATGTGAACAAAAAATTGCTTTTTAATAGCTACGTAATGAAGCTTGCAGGACTTTAAAACATTGAAATAAACTCTACTATTTCACATTGGTGTTTTCTCTTCCGAATTCCAAAACTACAGCAACAGTGCAACTTTAATATCTTTGCCATCTATGTTTTTAAACAATATTCTTCTAACTCTTCATACTTTTTGGAATGTGTGAATAACTTTAAGATATACTACTTAATATGGCTTAATATTCCTAAACACAATGACAAATTTTACTAAATTAATAATTCATAAGTATTAGTTTTAGATACAACAGTTAACATGTTTCTATGCCTAAATTAATTATCTTCTATATTTATCATATTCTACCATTCTTGTACTAATTAAAATATATTGTCAAAAAAATTGTCTGCTAAAGGAAATATAACTCTTGCTCTTTTTTTTTTATTTTATTTAACCAAGGAAAACTATGAAAACGTGCTAGATACACCTGTACAATTTTTATACTGTTTGTCCTGAAATTTTACTTACATTCACTGCTTTATGTTGCTGCTTCTGAAGAACAAAACATTCTGCAAGTTAGAATTAATGCACAATTAGGTCTTGTTGGGTATATTAGAAGGATCAGTGTTTAATAAAATGGTTTTCAAAGCCAGACCTTATCTCTTCTTCCACTGTTCATGGGTAAAAGCCCAATTGTCGTATGAGACGATTCCTTTGTCAGGGAATCTCTCAATGAATGAGCTTCTTATGCACCCCTGATGCTTTCTGATCAATCCCACTGAACATCATTGCAAGTCCTCTGTAGCAGTGCCCAAGCCAGCTTTTAATTTTTATCCTGTGTCTTCATCTTTGATTTAGTTTTGTCATTTTTGAAGGTCCCTCTTGGTCCAAGAGCCCATAGTTTCCTGTCTGTCATTAGTTTCTAATTTCATGTCTTACTGATGATACAGGCTCATCTGCCCCACTCAAATTAGCTCTGGGTTCTGGGCTTCAGCTCAGGCCAGCGGTGCTCTTATTCCTGAGAAGGATGTTTAGGCAAGGAGATAAGAAAAGTCAGGTGATTCCACCAGTACCTACTGTAATTGAAATGATGGTAAATTATAGACATGACGACTTCAGAATCCTGTGAGGGAACAGGATGACAGAGGTGGGAAGCCAATAGCCTAGACAAGCAGTTTTGGAACACTAGATGCTATATGGAAATGTATGTCCCCCTGGATTTACAGACTCAAGAAACAGACTTGGTAAAACTCATTAATTATAGCTATGTTATATGAGGAGCATGGATGATGTAAAAGAAAGGGAAGAGGATGAGCAATAATTCTAAAGTAAGCTATAAGTAATTCAAAGATGGGAGGGTTATAAAACCCTTGACCAAGGATTATGAGTAAATTTCACTTTTAACTGATTTAATGGCATAACACCTTTCCAAAGAAAACCATAACAAAGATCAAATTGGAATTCATCCTTGCTTTAAAATCCAAAACATTCTTAGACCCATAGCATTCAAATATATTTAAATGACATACCAGATTTTAATTTAAACTTAATTATTAATCATCTCAGTATTTATCTGGGTTCTCCAGAGAAACAGAATCATATAAATATATACACACACAAACACACACACACATATCTATCTATGTACACCTTGTCTGACACACACACACACACACATACATACATATATATGCACACACACACACAGAGATTTTTTTTTTTAATAAGGAATTGGCTTATGCAGTTATGGAGACTAAGTCCCACAACTCGCGATCAGCAATCTGAAGGTTTAGGAGAGCCAATGCCATTGTATTAGTCTGGAGCCTAAAGGTCTGAGACAAGGAAAGCTGATGGTGTCAATTGCAGTGTGAGTCTAAGTCTGATTCTGAGTTTGAAAGCAAGAGAAGACTATTGTCTCAGCTTAAAGGTAGACAGGCAGAGAGAACTGTGAAAGGAAAATAAATCTTGGGGCCCCAAGATCACTAAGCCAAAGGGAAAATCAAGCTGTGAACTGCTTAGGGCAAACCTGCCTCCCATTCTATTCAAAGTCACCCCTCCTCTCACTGAGATAAATGCATTGTTGATTGCCTCCTTTGGAGAGGCTAATCAGAAACTCAGGAGAATGCAACCATTAGTCCCTTATCTACCTGTGACCTGGAAGCCCCCCTCCCTGCTGTGAGTTGTCCCCCCTTTGCTTTGAGTTGTCCCAGCCATGTTCATCTTACATATTTTAATTGATGTCTCATGTCTCCCTCAAGTGTATAAAACCAAGCTGTGCACTGACCACCTCAGGCACATGTCATCAGGACCTGCTATGGCTCTGTCACAGGCACGCATTTTCAATCTTGGCAAAATAAACTATCTAAATTAACTGAGACTGGTCTCAGATATTTGGGGTTCACAGAACAAATTCTCCTTTCTCAGACTTTTTCTTCTATTCACGCCTTCAGTGGATTGCATGAAAGCCACACATGTGTGGGAGGGTAATCTGCTTTACTCAGTCTACCAGTTGAAATGTTAATCCTATCCAGAAACACCTTCACCCACACCCACACACCCAGAATAATGCTCAGCCAAATATCTCGAGCCTCCTATGGCCCAGACCACACATAAAATCAAGGTTCACAACCTCCATATGCAGATGAGGTCTTACATTTGAAATTGTGTCTTACTTTGTTCTGAATGTATAGCTCAGTCACTTATACTCACACACTGATCTATCCAAAAACAATTTCGTAGGTATTTCCTTTGTCCTTAGAATTTACTTAAGTGAAGGAGAGAAAATAATTCTACTCTGCCTGAGCGTTTTTGTCTGTGGAATAGGAAACATTGAAAGGTTGAGGGACAGCAATAAAATTAATTTTCTTTCTGTGAATGAAAGACATTGTGCTCCCTCCAGCACAATAAGGGTGGCCCTTGAGGATGGTACTATAGATTACACAGAGACACTCACTCAGTGATATTTATTTTTGTTCTTCAACTATCATAGTATTGATAGTGATTTGTGAGAAAGAAATGTGGAGTGGCAGTTGGAATGTCTGGGCTGTAACTACTTACTAGGCATTATTTTTGTGGCAATCTTTACAAAATTCTTGAATAACATTTAAAAACTTAGGCTAGCCACGCACGCATGACATGTAAATTTGAAAGCATTCCACATTATAATAATAAAATAAGTACAAAATATGCCGATCAGAACTATATTCTTATTTGGGGGGATAAAAGGAGAGTATTTTGGTGTGTAATTTTTTAGATCTTTTCTTTTCAAATAATTTCAGATTTACCAAAGAGCTGAAAAGACAGCAGAGCTTTCACTCAGCTACCCCTAATGTTAACACTTTACATAACTATGGTACATATATTTCGAAAATATCCTCATATAAACAAGTAAATCTGCAATAAAAATGAACTTATAAACATTGGCATAATACGTGTGAAATCGGCAGCCTGCCTGGAAGCTTTAAAAAAAAAAATGAGTCTCCCAGACTAAGGAATGGATTATATGAGCGAAATGTCATTAACAAGAGAAAGCATTTTAGTACCCTTTAAGGCTTTCAGTAGTGTGTAAAAAGTTATTTAGAAACCAGGAGCCACTTCCGCATCTCATTTACCTAACTGATGAGAGATAAATGAGCTCAGCATTTAAAGCACAGCCTGGAGGTATTGTTTTACACACGAACTACAGTCTAACTCCACTAAAAGACAAGAGAATCATTAACTTTCTGCTACCACAGTGCCAGCAGCAGTCACTAACCCTTCCTACCATAAATAGTTTCAGAAATAATAATAGAACAATTATAAATCCTGATTTTCATCACTGATTTAGTGCATTTTGATAAATCTAAGCCAAGACACTATAAATGTAATACTTAATTATGTGTAAACAGGATATTGTTATTTATTTAAAATGTCATTAAATTTCACTGTGATAGTGCAAAAATAATTTTTACCACCTCTTGGGAGTTCTTTTTTATGAAGCAACTGAGAGATAAATATTTTGTAGATTGTTTTAAAAACAGATGAAAGTTTCATTTGCTGAGAAGAATGAACATCACCACCATTTGGGTAATGCTGAAATCACACTTGAGGCTATTGCCAAGACTAGAATTCTCCCTTGCTGATACAAAAGCTGGTGATAAAATGTCGACATTTAAAATGAGATAGAATTAACATTGATTTGAAAATACAAGAACGCACTCCAGTCCTGTCAGCCCTGTAAAGCATCGTGTTGTGCTCACATCGCAGTGAGATGGGTGGCATTAACATTGTACACCAGCACAGTTTACATGAACTACTGATTTAAGTCTTACCTTCAGGAAGTCTCATGACAGCTAAATGCTGCTAAATGCTGACACAGAGTTCTATCTGTGTATTCGCTGTTTTCACCTTTCTTACTAAAGCATCTGTAAGCACTGTGCAAAACAGTATGTAAAGCAATCTTACTAAATGTATTATAATTCATAGATTTTTTAAATTTTCTAACTATGTAACCATTGACATGCAAATCATAAGAATTTTCTTTCTCCTTTTCTATGCACATGATGTCTACTTTTGTTTTTCTTTTTCTTTTCTCTATTTTGTTTTATTTTGTTTCTTTTGTTACATTGTCCTGGCTAAACCCTACAGTGAGATGTAGAACGAAAGTAATGATGGGGGTGATTTTTCCTTTGTGCACTACCCGAGGTAGTGGGAAAAGAAAGAGAGCAGAAGGGAAGAAAGTTTTAATATTTTACCATCAAGTTTGAATGCTCTTAGATTTTTGCAGATAGTCTTTATCTCATAAAAGACAATTCTTTGTACATCTAACATACTAATAATTGTTTTTAAATTATGAATGGGTACTGAATTCAGCAAAGGCATCTTAAAAACTTATTTTGAGATAATCGTTTTTAATCTTTTGTAGTTATTATGGTAAATAGCATTGACTTTTTTATGTTAAATCATTCTGTGAGTTTGCTTTGCTATCTTGTTTATGATTTTTGTAACTATATCATGAGAGAAACTGTTTTTTAATTACAGAGTGGGTGCTATCCTTGTCAGATTTTATAATCAAGATTGTAAAATCTTATAAAATCAAGATTGTAAAATCAAGATATGTAAAATAAAAAAAGAGCCATTTTCCTATAATTCAGAAGAGTTTGTTTAAGGGTGGGGTAATTTATTCAGAAATAAATGGAAGAATACACCAGTGGAGGCATCTGGTATCAGAATTTCATCTGTGAGAATGTTTTAAATGCATTGAACATATGTTAGGAATTTAATGAAGTTGACACGATTCTATTTTCACGTTTATTCTTCTACATCTTTGGGCTCAATTGCAGCCTTTCTTGGGTATTGAGTAAATAACTAGGAATGTGATTTCTGGATTGTATGGTAAGTCTATGTTCAGCTTCGTGTAACACATAACCAAACCGTCTTTTAAATGGTTATAACATTTTCCCCCTCCACCTCATCAGTTTGGATGATACAATTACATTTTCTTGCAGAAATTCTCCTATCTGATTCTCTCTGGCCATAAAAATGAGATTTTTTTTTTTTTTTGAAATAATAATCAGAGTCCTGGGTAATGCTCAATGGGATCTCGTGTTTTCCAAACCAAAGAGGATCCTAGCCCAGGTAAAGCCTGAGGCCATTTAAAAGCAAACTCCTTATAATTGTCAGCTTATAAAATTGAGTAAGAGTATTCAAATTATGTAATGCTGAATGGAGAATGGTATCATGCAATTAAAGGTTAACTTCTAACTCTAGAGATTTTTTTTTAGTAAAAAAGAAAAAATAATGAAGTTTTGATGTTAGAATACTTTTTCCAAGAAGATTAATCAGAATTTTTTTTTTATTTTACTTTTTGGCTTTCTTAAAATAATTTGTTGTCTTTTGCTGAAATTGTTGGATAGATTTCCTATTCTGAGTGTGTTTGTGAGTAAATATGTGAGTGAAAAATATACTCCTCTAATGTAAAGGACCCTTTTTTTTTTTTCAGTTACCATGATTTTTTTTCTCTTTCTTCCTATCTCTAAAAGTGTTACAGTTCTTTTTGTCACTAGGGTTACTTTTTTTTTCCTGCTCTAATTTCCTTTTCTACAAGTATCATTATGACTTCTAATTCTTTCTGCCAATATATATCTCTTATTTGTCAGTGTTCATTCTCTGTTGTTTCTTTTACTAGATTCACATTCTTAAGAATCCATTTTGCAGTTCCAGTTTCTAAAGCCAAGCAATATATTCACCTGAATCATCTTCAGTTTTAATTGCTCCCATACACAATGAGTATTACGGTATTTGAGCATGCTGCTGTAGATGATATTATCTATTTGAGAATAACTTGAAACTTCAGATGAACTGTACCTGAAAATATTTTGGTTAAGACTAACCAGAGCTAACTTATGTCAGAACAGGCTGTCATTACGAGACTAACTGGAACAAAAGTAATCACTCTTTGCCCTCAAATATTTTTCATATTCATAGAATATTTCATCCATGAATTGCTTATTAATCATATAAGACATGTCAATACCTGAATTCCTATCACAACATAAAGGGAAAGAGGAGGAAGTTTTCAGAAATAGCAATGTCAGTTGTAAAAATGTGGAGTAACTATTTTTTTTCCACTGTTGCCAGTGGTTAGCCCTTTCTGAGATACTATTAGTGCTGTCAGATGTTTATGACCATGCCTCTGGAGTGTCACAGATTCAGCCAGCCTCTTGCTACTGCCTGTGCTCAAGTGCTTTGTCCATTAGAGCTTCTTTCCAGTATTTACGTTGTGGTACACTGCCTGAACTCATGATTTTGTGTGCCTTTAGAAAGCTTTTTTAATGATATCTGAATAGTGGTACCCCTCAGCTCTGCGTAAATTTTAAAACTAAGTTAGTATAGTTAAAAATGAGATGTGGCTTGGCAAATTAAGAAAAGGAATTTGTGAGGCCGGGCGCGGTGGCGCAAGCCTGTAATCCCAGCACTTTGGGAGGCCGAGACGGGCGGATCACGAGGTCAGGAGATTGAGACCATCCTGGCTAACACGGTGAAACCCCGTCTCTACTAAAAAATACAAAAAACTAGCCAGTGAGGTGGCGGGCGCCTGTAGTCCCAGCTACGCTGGAGGCTGAGGCAGGAGAATGGCTTAAATCCGGGAGGCGGAGCTTGCAGTGAGCTGAGATCCGGCCACTACACTCCAGCCTGGGCGACAGAGCCGGACCCCGTCTCAGAAAAAAAAAAAGAAAACGAATTTGTGGTTGTATTAATTTATTAATTTTCTTAGGCTGATATAATAAGATACCATAGACTGAGTAACTTAAACAACGAATATTTATTTATCACTGGTCTGGAGACTGGAAGTCCAAGATCAGGGTGCCAGAATGGTCAGGTTCTGCTAAGGGCCCACTTCCTGGCTTATACACAGTCACTTTCTCACTACATCCTCACATCTCCCAGAGAGAGTTCTGGTCTCCTCATCCCCTTATAAGGGCACCAATCCCATTACAGGAGCACTATTCCCATAAGTTCATCCAAATCCAATCAACCTCTCCAAGGTCCCACCTTCAAACATTATCACATTGGACATTAGGACCACAACATAAAAATTGGGAAAAGGGGGGACACAAACATTTAATTCATGTCAGTGGTCATATTGTAAAGGTCTTACATATCATTCTTTTCTGTCCAAGATTTGAAATAAGTGTTAAAGTAGAGAATATTGTTTTCGAATCTGTGGAAGGGAAGACATAGAGGATGAGCCATCACAAAAGGTCTCTCAGTTCAAGGATAACTGAGACAATTGGGAAAATAAGTCTGCCCTGATAGAGCTATGGAGTAGAGGAAAGCCATTTCATATTTAACATAGGCAGAATAATAAGAATGGCTTGGTAACCAACTAATATGAAGTTGAAGGAAGGCATTTCAAAAATGTTTGAGCTTTTGGGTTTGGACACCTCAATGAATATTAATGTCATTGGCTTCATTGAATGAAATAGGAAACACAGGAAACTTTAGTGACAAATTTGCTTTGGCCTTTTTAGTTTTGCTTATTTAGGAATGTCCATTGCTGTTAAGAAAATCTGCATAAGAGAATAATAGCACACACAAATCATGTCTATATGAGCTAAGGAGCAAAGATGAAACCATGGGATGCACCAACTATTGGGATACAGCTAGAAGAAAGCCAGAAAGAAAATGATCAGTGAGCTGAAGGGTGGGTAATAAAATAGTGTGTTACAGTGAAGGAAGAAAAGCATCATCAATGTTATCAATCTATCGAGTAGTCTAACTAAATAAAAGGCAATCACTGGATTTAATGATTGCAGGTGCATGTCTATCATATTAAAATCAGAAATCATATCCAAGTGAGTTTACTAGAAAAGAGGAAATGAAATAAAATAAGTGGTTTTGTAGGTTCTCTAACAAAGTTCGTTTATAGGAGGGAGAAAATGAGGGCAGCTGCTTACAAGGAAATGTGGTTGTGTGTTTAGAGTACATGTTTGTAGATTGAAGGTGAGATTAATATTTCTGAACAGTTGGAAAAAGTGAACTTTTTCAGGGTCAGTTCCTCTGCTGAGAAAAAAAGGTATAGGGAATGATAAAGACTGCTGGAAGAGAAGAGAGATGGACTGTAAATGGTTTGATGAGTATGAATGGCATGAAATGGGTTTATGAGACTTGAAGAGAATAAAACATATCCACTGGATGATGGATAATTCAAACAAAAATGAAGCCCCACATGCCAGCCCAAGCATGGAGTTGGATGGAACAAAATAAAATCTAGCAACCGAAAGTAATGAAAAAAAAAATTGCTGTTTACCATCATCTCTCAAATAATGTCAAAGGGTAATAAACATATTCTCTTTGTTCTGAATATCTTCACCAAATTTTATACTTCTGTCATTAGCAGTGTCTTTCCCTTGAATCACAACCGATATCCTCAAAATTTCTCTCCTGCAACCTGACTACAACTCTGAATTCCTAAGGTTTTTCTTTTTAGCCACCATTCTTTCTACTCTTTTTTGAGTATGCAGGTCCTTTTCAATGATGCTCAATTTATGTGTTTGTCCCTTCTTTCCTTCCTTCCACCCTTCCTTCCTTCTTTCCTTCCTTCCTTCCTTCTTTCCTTCCTTCCTTCCTTCCTTCCTTCCTTCCTTCCTTCCTTCCTTCCTTCCTTCTCTCTCTCTCTCTCTCTTTCTTTTTTAAATGGAGTCTTGCTCTGCTGCCCAGGCTGGAGTGCAGTGGCATGATCTCAGCTCACTGCAACCCCTGCCTCCTGGATTCAAATGATTCTCCTGTTTCAGCCTCCCAAGTAGCTGGGACTACAGGCACATGTCACCATGTCCAGCTAATTTTTGTATTTCCAGTAGAGATGGGTTTTTACTCTGTTGTCCAGGCAGGTCTCGAACTTCTGACTTCTTGATCCACCCACCTCAGCCTGCCAAAGTGCTGGGATTACAGGCATGAGCCACCGTGCCCAGCTGGGTGTGTCTCTTTCTATTTGTTGTCCTAGATTCATGATGCTCTCCTTGTTTCTGTCTCGATTTGTTATCTTAAAACTACATCATAGGCCAGGTACAGTGGCTCACACCTGTAATCTCAGAACTTTGGGAAGCTTAGGCAGGTGAATCACTTGAGGTCAGGAGTTCAAAACCAGCCTGGTCAGCATGGTGAAAACCCGTCTCTACTAAAAATACAAAAATTAGCCAGGCGTGGTGGCAGACACCTGTAACGCCAGCTACTCAGGAGGCCGAGGCAGGAGAATTACTTGAACCCAAGAGGCGGAGGTTGCAGTAAGCCAAGATTGAGCCATTGCACTCCAGTCTGGGTGACAGAGTGAGACTCCATCTTACCAAAAAAAAAAAAAAAAAAAAAAAAAAAAACTATATCACAAAAAGCCCAAAGGCTCAGGTGACACAAAGCAGGTACTCACTAGATGTCGATGAGGATATAGAATCACAATAGAAAAATATAAGAATCTTCTTGACCATAGAGAAAAAAAGCAGACCGAAAATATGCCAATGTAGATATCTTTACCTTGTCAAAGATGGGAAAAGGAGTTAATGTTCCAAAAAACGTGTTCATCATTTTCTCCTAGAGTTGCCAAAATATTAATGACTCTTTAAGGGTAATTCAAAAATTATATCATTCATAATTTGGGTATATATGTATCTAGAATCAATTACTACAGTATTATATCTTATTAAATTCTCATACATTGCCTCATAAGTCCTACCACATTCCATCAATATATGTGGGTGGTGGAATTTTTAACTCCATGAGGGTATTTGTAAAATTATATTATTCACTACAATAATAATAGCTTCTTAAATATCTGATATATGCCAGAACCTTCAAAGCATTTACTTTTCAGAACAAACCTAAGTTGTTGTAGAACTCTTATTATCTTTTACAGATGAGGAAATGACATCATAAAATTAACAGAAATAGGTTCCCTGTTGATCCGATTGATGATACAGAACCATAGTATGCAGAATAATAATTTCCCCCACCCAATTAAGATGTTCCTGCTTAATTCTCACAACCTGTAAATATGTCATCTTCCATCTGACAAGGGATTTTGCACATGTGACTAAGTCAAGAGTCTTGACATAGGTAGATTATACTAGATTTTCCAGGTAGGTTCAGTGTAATCACAAGATTTTTTATAAGAGGGAGACAGGAGAGTCAGGGTTAGAAAAGGAGATGTGATTAATGAACCAGAGGTCAGAGGGACTTTGGAATTCCCTGCCTCTCCCACCCCACAGGTTCCAAACCTCATGAATCTAGTGTGGCTGATCTAGATATACTTCAGGTCTCAGCTGAAAACTCACTTCCTTCTGAAGGTAGGCATTCTCTGACCCACCAAAAAGGAGAAAGTGTTTGTGTCTCTTGTCTGTCCCAACAGCACTCAACACTGTCTCCATATCGTGCTCTATTCCACATTTTGGAAGTGCAGAAAAATATGAGTGCCAAAATTCCTCTTTAGGAGAGTATTGATTTTTGCTTTTTGCTTTTTTTTTTTTTATTTTTTTACTACTGGCAAAAACTACATTGACAAACTATGCAGTGTGATTCCAAGGAAATTATCACCAGACTGTTATACATGAGTCTATGAGAGAAATTTATTTTATTTTGCTAGAAGCAAAAGAGAGAATATAAGGACAAGAAGATAATAAAACAGGGGTGCAGTTAGATGACGCCAACTGCTATACATTTACTTGTCCGTGCCCTAACATACACCAATAAGTGTACAATGAGTACTTCCAGATAAAGTTATTATTGATAACTGTGAATTCTCTTTTTACTTCTTTATATTATTAAAAAATCTAAAATGAGCATTTTTACTTTTGAAACCTTAAAAAATTACAGGTGTATTTATTTAAGAAACACATATTGAACCTTTACTAAGGTCAGGCATTTTCCCAGGTACTGGGAATAAAACAGTGAATAAGAGAGACAATGTCAGAGATCGAGACTAGAATGATGGTTACCTGAGGCTGGGAAGGGTATTGGGCAAGTGGGGAGGAAGTGAGGATGGTTAATGGGTACAAAAACTAGAGTAAATAAGATCTAGTATTCAACAGCACAACAGAGTGACTATAGACAATAATGATTTAATTATACATTTTAACATAAACGTATAATTGGATTGTTTGTAACACAAAGGACAAATGCCTGAGGTGATGAATATTCCATTTATCCTGATGTGATTATTATGCATCGTATGCCTGTATCAAAATATCTCATGTAACCCAGAAATATATACACCTACTACGTAATGAAAAAGTAAAAAATTAACATAGACTATGTCCCTGCTTTCAAGAAGCTTGCATTTTAGGAGGAAGTGAAAAAAAAAAAAAAAAAAAAAAAAACCAAAAAAAAAAGAAGGGGGTATAAAAAAGGGAGAATTTAAAAAGTAAAAAAAAAAAAAAAAAAAAAAAAAAAAACCCTAAAAATAAGTAAGGTGGTATCAGATAGTGAGAAGTTAATAAGTAGTATACTAGCAAATACAAAGTAATATACTAGAAAGTAAGTCTAGTATATCCCTATACTAAATATAGTGGTTACGAAAGGACCTTTTCGGTGAAAAGAAGGCATCACTCAGGTGAAGCTGTAGGGAGGTGCGTTCCAGGCATGGGGAACAGCTAATGTGAAGTTATGACAGCAGAAAAGTCAGGGTATGTTTCAGAATTTAAACAAAGACCAGTGTGGATAAATTGTGATACGGAAGGAGACAGACGGGTAAGACAGGAAGTAGAGTTAAGCAGGGGACAGATTATGTAGGACGTTAGAGTCCAGAATGATGAAGTAGATTTTATTCTCCATGTGGTAATAGTAAATTTATTATAAGCATTTCCCAATTTTACTAAGCATTCTTCTAAAATACCATTTTAATGGCTTCACATTATTCTGTCATATGGATGTGCTGAGATTCAATTAATCATTTTCTTATTATTGAATATTTAGCTTATAAGACTTGGCCAAAATCCAACTTGAATCAATTAGTGAAACAGAATGAATCTACCTTTTTACCACTTCAATCAAATGCCAGTTAGTAGCAATTAGTACTCACTGAAGATGATATATGATCCTGAAAAATTTTAATCAGGTAAGAAATACGCATTATTTTCCCCGATATAACTTATTTTGACATGTGTGAAAAAGAGTAGATGCTTAAATTAATCTCAAGCATGTTTGCAACCATCTCTGGAGAGCTATTACAAATCTAATAAGTGGATATGCTAGTATAAATAATGTGACAATTTTAGAAGAGTTTTATTTGAAATAAATAGAGTATTCATTTCACAAAAGAGAGCCTCAAGAGATATAAATGTAAGCATAGCATATGGATTATTTGAAAGAATAATAGAGAAGATGTTTATATTTATAGTGGGGGACAGCCATCATTTTAAAGGGAGCTACGTTACCATGGGACGTGTCAACCATGGTCATGAATCCTGTCCTACCTATCACTTCTAGATTTCTGAGTTTTGAATTGCATCTGCAATAGCTGCCAATTTTTCTTCCTGTGTTCATATATTTATTGCTATTACCCTGTGATAGTTGGGCAAAGCCTATGGACCCTATCTCAGAATATTGATTTTAGCTGTATTACATTAAATACACAGGATTATAAAGGAAATCAATCATATTGAAATGTAGTTTTATCTATCGTCTCAGGACACTGATGTAGACCTACATTATCAGCTCTTCATGGATGATTTCTAAATGGTAGTAGAAGACTCCTCTGACCCTCGGCTCAAGTAGATATATATGTATTGTAAAGAATATTTATGACCATATTGTGCAGTGTGTTTATAAAAATTGGTCCCTCAGGCTACAAAAGCCTAGATGTATAGTCAGTGTACAAGCAAATTTAAAATGCCTTACTTTGTATCTGGGCTCCAGGAATCCCAACCCAATCCAACCCATTCATTTACTTTGATTCAGTGGTTGACATTGTAGGTCACAGAAAGTCCTTATATTTTCGTAAAAGCTGTCATTCTCTGGGTCTCATATGTATTGGAATGCAGCACCAAATGAGCTGCCTGTTAGTTCTGCAAGGATGCTGCTGGTTATAAGGAGGGATAATTTCTGTTATGATCACTGCAGGTGCTGAATTCCTACAGCTGTATCTGTTTCACTGATCCTAAGGCTATCAAACCCTGTGTTCTGCTGGACTGGAGTTGCTAGAATGGTTCACACACCACTCCCCACATAGAGGTGCTGTGCCGTTTCCAACATTTCCCTTCTCCTCAACCCACGTCAAAAACTCACTCAAAGAAGTCATATTACACAGACCTAGACCGCAGGTCAGACCATATCTGCCCATAGACTTGAGCTTTTATGTTATTGTAGACTCTATTCTGTTTTCTGGGGTTTTGTTTTTGTTGTTTAACTTCTGGCACCTTCACAGATCAGGAAGCAATGTTTCTTCTTCTTCCCCACTGTCCTCCATGGAACTACTCCTTACTCTCTTCCAGAAGCCAATTTTCATTCTTAATCCTTGTAGTTATTGGTCAGCTACTTCTCTCAACACTCAAGCAGCAAACTAGATTCAAAACTAATCTTTCATGACATTCGAGTCTAAATAGTTAAGTGTGAGTTACATAATCTCACATACTATGATCAACTCTTATTTATCTGCCAGTTCTCCTCACACCAAGTCTATTTTCTTTCTTTCTTTTCTTTTCTTTTTCTTTCTTCCTTTTTTTTTTTTTTTTTTTTGAGATAGGGTCTCACTCTTTCACCTAGGCTGGAGTCTGTGGCATGATCACAGTTCACTGCAACCTTGACCTACTGGGCTCAAATGATCCTCCCACCACAGCCTCCTGAGTAGCTGACACCACAGGCATCGGCCATCATACCTGTTTTTTTTGTTTGGTTGTTTGTTTGTAGAGATGTTATTTCACCATGTTGCCTGGGTTGGTCTCAAACTCCTGGGCTGAAAGCGATCCCCCCACCTTTGCCTCTCAGTGTTGGAATTACAGAAATGAGCTACCTCACCTGGCCCACCCACACCTTCTAATATGCTTATGTGCATGTCCACATTAGTGAATGGAAGAATGCCTGCTTCTATCTCTATGTGAGTATCTACTATTGGAATTGTAAATACTGGAATATATATGTGTATTTGTAAGGATATTTTTTCTTTATAGATATATGAGGATTATAAAGAAGACATGAGCATCTTTTTCTGGGTAATTACGTCTCTGCTAGAGTGCCTCTGGGCATGCACATGAAAACTAGCAAGCTTTAAAATCATGCTCACTGGGAAATGAAACAGAAAACTGAAGGAAGAACAGAACTTCTGACGTAGAATAAGAAAGCAAGTCAGTGCTTTGGAGTCAGATGATCCTGAGATCTCCTCCATCTACTGACTGCTATGTAACCTCAAAGGGTTGTTCAGGTATTCAAATTTCTTATCTGCAAATAAAATATACATATAATTATTTGAGGATTAAATGCTTGGCACAGTGTAGGAAATCAATTTATGTGATCCATAAACGGAAGGGTCCTACCTCAGTCAGTAAGTGTTGCTTTTTAAGACCTTAAATGCTTAGTGATCAAATTTGTGTAAGTCCATAAAGATAGCAACTTTTATTGAGTACTTAATATATATAGGAGGTATTCTCCTCAGTGCTCTAAATCTTTTATATCATTTGATATATGTACAAATCTATGAGACAGATATTTCCGTTATATGTACTTTGCAAGTGAGTAACCTGAGGCCCAGAGGCAGTAACGTGATGAAGATGACAGAGTAGACAAACAGAGGAGCTGCGTTTGAGCCACAGCAGTCTGGATCCAGAGCACATGCACTGTTCCAGTCTTACTCTATATGCCAAACTACCTCTTACAAAGGGGGTAGAATTGACACAACTTGGCAGGATGCAGAAGATAGAGATGCCTTCCCACAGACTCAGTTTTGGTGAGTTAAGGAGTAAAATAGTCTCTTCTTAGAGAATGAATAGTGAGTCTGTATCATACAAGAATCAGGACTGTTTGACTAAGATCTTAGGGGCTCACTCTGTGTTCCTTAAACAAAGGGCTAGTTGGATTTCAGGAGACTTATTGTCTCAGCTAGAAAGGAAACGAAACTTGGCTTTTTATAGGATCAGTGGTGCCCTCCTTTTGACATGTAGCATCCCAAGGACTTTGTTTCTCAGCTGTCCCTTGTTTCCCAGACACTCTGTTAGCAAGCAACACCCTCTGATAGAAATTATCTACGCCAAACAGCCTACTTATTTCCTCCTGTGTAGATCCATTCTTTGAACGTCTTCTATATGAAGAGATCCACAGGTAGAAGTAGTATTAGAATGAATCTCACACTCCATGATATGATGGGAAACTTGGGACTGCTTCTATTCTCTGCTTTGTTGATTCCAACCACAGAGATTATCCGTTAGACCACACCCTGCCACACTGTGATATTTGTCCCAATCCCATGCACGACAGGTGACAGTCCTGAAAATATCCACGATGCATGAGAGTTTATCAGCAATATAAGAAAAGAGGAGACAGTTCTGTCTAGCCACTGAGTGGCTGAAATGACATGCTTATGTCAGCAAGTTGATGATGATGATAGGACCTCACATTTGTACATCACTTTGCAGTGTGAAAACCATTTTCCCATCTATTATGATATTTTATCTTCAGGGAATGCAATGCAAATTATTCACATATAACAGCTGAGAGAACTAGGACACTAAGAAATAGAGACATTTCCAAGTTTGATTGCTAGTAAATTCAAGAATCAGCACAAACCTTCTGATTATTTTATATCATGATGCCTGAGAAATATCAAGCAATTAATTCAAAACTATCAACTCAAAATATCAGTTTAGAGATGGGCCCCAGATAAATGGGAATCCTGTGTGCAATGAATTATAACTAGCTAAATATAACCAAGATACAGATAAATTATAACTAGTCAGGGCAAATTGTAGCTTAAACTCTATTTGTTTCCTCTGTACCGGTAAAAAGTATGAAGGTCAGCTGAACTGAGAAACCTTTCCATTAGAGCGTATTTGAATGCTGTTTAGCATAATTCTACCGTCAGCATTATGCTTCTTTCCTGGCAGATTGACTACTAGTTTTTACTTACCAAGATAATTTGATAGTCATCTAATTAAATAAAAGCAACAAAGGCAGTCCTGTTTTCCCAAAAACCAATGTTCTTTAATTACTCATTGTTCTTTCTCTTTGTAGTCAATGTAAAGTGTTGCCTCTAAGTGGACTTTTTATAGGTACATACCTTCTCAGCCAGGTTCTCCATCTTGGCACAAAAAAACTACATAACATATACAGATTGAACAAGAAGTTAATGCCAATGGTGTGGACAGTAGTTTTATACAAACTGAAGTAGTTTACCATGCCGTTGTTCCTTGTATCATTCTCTTTGCCACACATAGTCTTTGTTGTTGTTGTTGTTGTTTGAGTCGGAGTCTGGCTCTGTCGCTCAGGCTGGAGTGCAGTGGCGGGATCTGGGCTCACTGCAAGCTCTGCCTCCCGGGTTCATGCCATTCTCCTGCCTCAGCCTACAGAGTAGCTGGGACTACAGGCGCCAGCTATCGCGCCAGGCTAATTTTTTGTATTTTTTTAGTAGAGACGGGGTTTCAGTGTGTCAGCTAGGATAGTCGTGATCTCCTGACCTTGTGATCCGCCCACCTCGGCCTCCCAAAATGCTGGGATTACAGGCGTGAGCCCCCGCGCCCGCCTCACATAGACTTTTTGTCAATATTGAAACAATTGCCAAAAACTGCTAAAACGCAGGTCTATCTTTGATCCCTTGTACACTAACATTTTAATTGGACATCAGTGAAGACCACTGACTTTTTAAGGTTCATCACAAGGGATTGAGTATGACATCATCTAGCCTTTAAGCCTTCACCATATGTAAATAACGACTCTCCTTGTGTGCATTTCTCTACTGGATTTGAAGGGGTCAACACATTTTCACAGGAAGAACTAGTCAAGAAAGTAAAAAGTGATGCGTGTCTAACATAGATTAGTTTACTCTTGAAATCCCATGATGATACCTTCTCTACCATCAGCCAAATATTATACGATCATATATACTGACATAGAAAAAAACGTTATTTAGTAACTCATTTATTCATTGAGCTACCCTTTATATATAACACTGTGTATATTGTTTATATGTATGTGATTTATATTTTATATCTATATTATATGCCACTCTTGTTGAAAGAGTTTGCATTCTGGATACTCTATAACTGGTTCATTGGATTCTACTGATGATCCAACAACATATATTTTGAAATAAATAGCCTGAATCCCAGATTTACATTATTATCTTTTAAAAAGGAAATAACAATAAAATATTAGTATGTTATGGCTGGGCATGGTGGCTCATGCCTGTAATCCCAGTACTTTGGGAGACCGAGGCAGGCAAATCACCTGAGATCAGAAGTTCGAGACCAGCCAGGTCAACATGGTGAAACACCATCTCTACCAAAAATACAAAAATTAGCTGGGCATAGTGTTGGGCACCTGTAACTCCAGTGATTCGGGAGGCTGAGGCAGGGAGAACTGCTTGAACCCAGGAGGCGGAGGTTGCAGTGAGCCGGGATGGCACCACTGCACTCCAGCCTGGGCAGCAGAGCAAGACTCCACCCCCCAAAAAAAGAAAATAAAAAAAAAAAATTAGTATGCTACTTTTCAAACTAAATTTTCATTTTTCCTCTCTATTTGGTATCCAGGCAGGTTATTTTGTTTTTGCTGGGTGACATATATCCCAGGAGCTTTATAAATTTCTGGTATTTGGAAACTCATGTATTAACACATTGATAGTTCATCCATTGTCTAGTAAACAGAATTTAAAGAATTGGTTTCTAGTATAAACTTTTCCACCCTGCCTTTCAATGTCAAAGATATCCATATTGATATATCCAAATGAGATTTTTTAATTATATGAAAGTAATCAGTTAATATTTATCAAAGTCTTCTTGGGCAAATAAAATATACAACCAAATTTGATTGAAGCGGTATGTTATTATTTGAACCTTTTTATATTCTGATATTTGTAATTCTACTATATCTGATGTATACTCAGCCCTCTGTTGCCCTAAATCCAGAGACAGTGAATAACCATCTTGTATCAGATAAATATATTATCCTAGGTATTAAAATTCAGTGATGATTTAAGACTCTTCACTGATAAATAAAAACAGCTGATGACTGTGCATTTCATTTGATTTTGCATGTATTCAGCTTGTTTTTGTTTTTAAGGCAAGAACAGATTCAAGGTAAGTGGTTTGGTGTAGGAATCCTTTTGAATTGGATGTCAGAATGGGGAAATTTCCTGAATGTCATATTTCTAAAAGCATCATCCTCTTTCTCTTTTTTTACACTATTTTTTCTTAAAGAGAAATCCTCCAACTGATTTAAAAGTGCTAAAATTTCACTATTATTATTGTTTTACTCCTTTAACCTCTGTTAAAGCAAATTCCCTTTGACAGAATAATAATTAAAGTGATTAACATTAATAAGCTCCTCAAAGTGTTCCCACGGTGACGGTTTTCATAAGGGAAAAAGAGAAAATATAAATCAAGAAATAAGTATAAAATGAAGACAAACTTCACTCATTTGACTTTTCCCCAGGGCCATCTCCAGAAACTCAGAAGGTAAATACTCAGGACAATATAGTAGAGCCTGTGAGCAAAAGGGATGACTCCCAATCATGAACATAAAGATGTAGTGGATTTTCTGTCTTACAGAATTGCAAATCATCGGTGTATCATATAGAACAGTATAGTAACCTGAAAGAGCACATACTTGTAGAAACCCAGAAAATTCTACTTTGAGAACTGAAAGTGAAACAAATGAAAATTGATTGACATGAATATTGAAACTACACACACAAACACTGAAAATCCTCAGCAAACATTCTAAAATATTACTAACATAAAGTGTAATGTGATGTTCAGTTGGGATTTATCTGCCATGAGATTGTTTTAAAGAGAGCCTCTGACAATCAAAAAATCATATAGAAAAATAAAAAGAGTCAGCAAATAAGTATATATTTATCCAACACCCTTGGATGGTGTTGGATAAATAAGGAAAATGCGAATTTTTGGAGAAATTCTCATATTTTTGGAGAACTTCATCCAATGGTGTTGGATAAATAAGGAAAATGAGAATTTTCCTTAAATGACATGACAGTGGGACAACTCTCTCAATTCTAAGGGTGCTTTACAGCTTAAATAATCTGGCATCTCCATGGTGCACCTACAATTCTGGAACAATTATCCACGATGGCTCAAAGCTCATCAATTAGACTATATCAGCATGTGGTGAAATACCCCATAGCTAAATGAATTTCTTCAGACTAGAAGAAAATGATTACTAGACAGAAAAATCATATGGTCAGGAATAATTAATTTCAGAAATCATAAATATGTGAGAGACTATGAAACAGCATTTTTCTATATGCAAAGTACATATAATAGCTTAAATATTGTAACTTTGACTCTGGATTTCTAATGTATGTAATTATTACATGAATATGCCTTAGAGATATCACAGGTTTGGTTCCAGACCATCACAATGAAGCAAGTCACACTTTTTGGTTTCCTAGTGTATATAAAAATTATGTTTATATTATAGTATAGTCTATTAAGCGTGCAATAGCATTGTGTCTAAAAACAATATACATACTTTAATTAAAGAATAATTTAGGGGTCAGGCGCGGTGGCTCACGCCTGTAACCCAGCACTTTGGGAGGCTGAGGCGGGTGTATCAGGAGGTCAGGAGTTTGAGACCAACCTGGCCAATATGGTAAAACCCCATCTCTAATAAAAATACAAAAATTAGCTGGACATGGTGGCGTGTGCCTGCAGTCCCAGTTATTTGGGAGGCTGAGGCAGGAGAACTACTTGAACCTGGGAGGCAGAGGTGGCAGGGAGCTGAGATCATGCCACTGCACTCCAACCTGGGCGACAGAGCAAAGCTCTGTCTCAAAATAATAATAATAACAATAATTAATAATAATAATAATAATAATTATATATTGCTAAAAATCCTAAGCATCACCTGAGCCTTCAGTGAGTAAAAATATTTTTGCTGGTGGAGGGTATTGCCTCAAGTTAATGACAGCTGATGAATCAGGATGATGGTTGCAGAAAGTTGAGGTGGCTGTAGAAATTTCTTAAAATAAAATTAGGTGCATTGATTGACTCATCATTTCACAAAAGATTTCTCTAAGCATGTGATGCTCTTTAAGAGCAGTTTACCTACAGTATTAACTTCTTTCAAAATTAGAGTGAATCCCCTCAAACCTTGCTGCTGCTTTATCAACTAAATTAATCTAAAAGTCTGGATTATTTGTTGTCATTTTAACAATGCTACAGCATCTTCACTAGAAGTCATTTCTATCTCAAGAAACTACTCTTTTTTGCCCATCCATAAGACATAATTCTTCATCCATTAAGTTTTTTCATGAAATTGTAGTAATTCAGTCACATCATCAGGCCCATTTCTAATTTTAGTTCTCTTGCTAGTTCCACCATATCAGCAGTTACTTCCCCCACTGAAGTCTTGAATGCCTCAAAGTCAACTAGGAAGGTTAAAATCAACTTCTTCCAAACTTCTGTTAATGTTGATACTTGGACCTGTTCACATAAATCATGAATATTCTTGAAGGCATCTAAAATAGTACATTCTTTCTAATGGATTTTCAATTTATTCTACCCAGATTGATTGCAAGAATAACTGTCTATGACAACTGTAGCCTTACAAAATGTATTTCTTAAATCATAAGATTTGAAAGTCAAAATTACTCTTTGATCCATGAGCTACAGAATAGATGTTTTGTTAGCTGACATGAAAATTGATTGCCTTGTAAATATCCATCAAAGCTCTGGGGTGACTAGGCACATTGTTAATGAGAAGTAATATTTTGAAAGGAATCTTTTTTACTGAGTAGTAGGTTTCAACCGTAGCATTAAAATATTTAGAAAACCATCTTGTAAATCAATGTGCTGACATCCAGGCTTTGTTGTTCTATTTACTGAGCACAAGTAGCCTCAATTTAGTGTAATTCTTTTTTTTTTTTTTTTTTTTTTTTTTTTTTTTTTTTGAGACGGAGTCTCGCTCTGTCACCCAGGCTGGAGTACAGTGGCCAGATCTCGGCTCACTGCAAGCTCCGCCTCCGGGGTTTACGACATTCTCCTGCCTCAGCCTCCGGAGTAGCTGGGACTACAGGCGCCCACCACCACGCCAGGCTAAATTTTTGTATTTTTGGTAGAGACGAGGTTTCACCGTGTTAGCCAGGATGGTCTCGATCTCCTAACCTCGTGATCCGCCCGTCTCGGCCTCCCAAAGTGCTGGGATTACGGGCGTGGGCCACCGCACTTGGTCAATTTAGTGTAATTCTTATCAGCCTTAGGGTTTTTCAGAATGGTAAATGAATGTTAGCTTCAACTTAAAGTTACCAGCTTCATTATACTCTAACAAGTGTACCAGTGTCCTTTGAAGGTTTGAAGCCAATCTTTGTCTTCTCCTCTAGCTATGAATGTCCCAGACGGTATCTTCTTTCAATGGAAGACTGCTTGACTGCATTGAAAATCTGTTATTTAGTGTGGCCAGCATCATTACTGATGTTAGCTGGATCTTCTGGGTAACTTGCTCTAGCTTTTACATCAGCACTTGCTGCTTTAACTTGTGCTTTTATGTTATTGAGACAACTTCTTCCCTTAAAACCTCATGAACCAACTTTTGGTAACTTCATACTCTTACTCTGCAACTTCTTCACCTCTCTCAGCCTTCACAGAATTGAAACGAGTTAGGGCCTTGCTCTAGAATATGCTTTGTCTTAAGGGAATGATGGTTTGATCTTCTATTCAGTCCACTCAAACTTTCTCCATATCAACAATAAGGTTACTTCACTTTCTTATCATTTGTTTGTTCACTGAAGTAGTATACTTTTAATTTTCTTCAATAACTTTTTTTTGTATTCATAACTTGGCTAACCACAGGGTGCAAAAGGCCTAGATTTCAGTCTTTCTCATGTTTCAACCTGCCTTTCTCCCTATGCTTAATCATTTTTCGCTTTTGATTTAAAGTAAGAGACATGCAGCTCTTCCCTTCACTTCAATGCCTGGATGACATTGTAAAGTTATTAATTGGTTTAATTTCAATATTTTCGTGTCTCAAGGAATAGGTGATGTAGAAGCAACTATTGTTTGTACATCTACAAGGAGATGTGGAAGCAACTCGTTGATGGAGCAATCAGAACACACGTAATATTTATTAATGAAGTTCGCCATTTCTTATGGCTGTAGTTTGTGGAACCTCAAAACAATACAGTAATAAGATCAAAGATCGCTGATTATAGATTACTATAACACGCATGATGATAATTTAAAAGGTTGAAATATTGTAAGAATTATCAAAATGTGACATGAAGACACAAAGTGAACATATGATGTTGAAAATATATCACTGATAGACTTGCTCCATGCAGAATTGACATAAACTTTCAATTTGCAAAAAAATATATTATCTGCAAAGCACAATAAAGGAAAGTCCAATAAAATGAGATACGGCTGTATATATATAACAAACATGACATTAAAAATGAAGAAGCAGAAATGAATGAATCTATATGATTGCAAAGTTTCTATCCTTTCCAAAAAATAATATAATATGAAACTTCAGTAGATGATTAACATTTAAAGATACATTTTGTAATCCCCAAAGGAACTGGGATATTTTAAGAATATCTACTATAAATTGAAGGAAAGATACACAGATAAAAAGTCACTACATTAATTGAAATGTAACTGCTAAAAATTCAAAATCAGAATAAAAAGGAAAGATGAGAACCGAAGAGAGAAAAAAAGAGAACACACTGAAGATAAAAATAATAGATACAAATTCAGCCATATTTATGATTATACAATAAATGTAAATAAAATAAATACTTTAATTAGGTAAACAAAAAGGAAATAAAGGTAAATAACATTCTATTTATGGGAAATGCAACTGAATATATAGATACATTGCAGAGAAGGAGATGGATAAACATAAACCATGCAAAGAATTAAATACAAAGCTGGAGATAAAATTGACTTCAAGAGAAAGTGTATTGGCAAAGATACAAGGGATATTTTTAATGATGAGATATTCAATTCAGGAAAACACAACAATTGTGAAAGTATAAACATCTAAGAACAGAGGTTCAACGTGCATGTAGCATAATTTGAATTAAAGGCATAGAGAATTCTACCATTAAGAAAGAGGTTTTCATACCCTGCTCTGGAATACAGTAGAATAAGTAAACAAAAAATTAATACAGAAATAAGTAATCTGAATAGTACTACCCACCATGATCTAATTAATATTTATATAACACTATACCCCAAATTTGCAGAATATATGCTATTTTCTTCTGCACGTGGTAGATGCACCAAAATATATATGCTAGACATAAACAAAATTCATTAAGATTGAAAAGGTTGTGTTTATGCAGAATATATTTTAGGGCCATAAAATATTTAAAAGAGAAATTAACCACAATAAGTTATCTGTCAAACCCCTAAATATTAAAAAAATTAAACAAACATTTCTAAATAATTCATGTGTCAGAGTAGCATGTTACTATGAAAATTAGAAAGCACTTTAAATGCTTTTCGGTTTTAATGAAAATCAAATATAACTTGGTTTAGTTATATTTGGATATATTTGGATATATTTAACTATATCCAAGGAAAAGAGAAACATAGAAATAACAGCAGAAATCAATAAACATCAGAACAGAAAAAAAAAGTAGAGAAAATCAAAGCCAAAAGCTGACAATGTGAAATGATCAACAAACAGTGAGAGAATAATAATAATTCATTTGAGGATAGAAAAAAAGAAATATCCCAGGACATCCTATAGATGTTAAACGGTAAATAAAAGAACATTATGCATAACATTATGCCAACAAAATAAGCAACTTACTTGAAATTTTAAAAAATTAAAGATAAAAATTAACTGTTTATTCAAGAATATGTATAGACTTAATTTTCTCTATACTTATTACATAAATTTATTATTAAATAAATCAGATAATCATATACAAAAGAATGAACTCTAATGCCTACCTTATACTATATATAAAAATTCATGCAAAATGAAATAATGACCCAATGAAATAGGGCCAATTAGGCTGTTAATGAAATAGGAGCCCAAAATCATAAAATTCTAGAAGAAAATAGAGATGATTCCTTATGACCTCAGAGAAGATTCTTAAGAGTAGATTGACACCAAGAGCACATACAACAGAGAACAAAAATATAAATTGAACTTTGTCAAAATTAAACATGGAGAATACTTGCAAATCACATATCATATGAGTTGATATCCAGAATTCATAAAGAACATTTACAACTCAACAATAAAAAGAGAGAGAGCTCAATTAAAAAAAATGGGCAAAGAACTTAGACTTCTTTTTAACAAAAATAGACAAAGAGTGGGCAAGCATATAAAAAGATATTCAACATTTTTGGTCATTAAGGAAATGTAAGTCAAAACCACAGTGCAATAGTATTTCACAATACTCAAATTGCTGTAATAAAAACAAACAAACAAAAAGTAATATGTTTTGATGAAGATGGGGAGAAACAGGAAAACTTGTACCTTGCTGGGAAATGTAAAACTGTGCAGCCAATGTGGAAATCAGTAAAGTTATCAAATTAATTCAATGAGGAAAGAGTTATGGTTACAAATAATATGCTAAAAAAACTGGTTATACATACATTTGAGGGAAAAAAAAATGAGCATTGACTTTTACCTACACAAAATTTTTAAAAAACACACACAAATTGAATAACAGTTGTAACTGAACAACTATAAAATTTCTAAAAGAAAATATAGATGACCCCAGCAAACTATCTCTCATAAATGAGAGACAAATAAAGTATTTCTTAGATAAGCAATGTCTGAGGGAATTCATCAATACTAGGCAGGTCTTACAGAAATGTTCAAGGAAGTTTTTGACAAAAATATAATAATCACTATCATGAAAACATGGAAAGTATAAAACTCAATGGGAGAACAGATACCCAAAGGAGAAAGAAAAAAAGAATTAAACCTTAGCATTACAGAAAACCTCTAACTGCAACGATAAATAATAAGGGAGGAAGTAAGGAATAAAGAATATACAGAATAACCAGAAAACAACTAACGAAATGAGAGAAGCAAGACTTCACCTATCAATAATAACTTTGAATGTAAATGAATTTAATTTCTCCCATTTAAAAGATACAGACTGGCTGAATGGATTTAAAAAAAAATTACCCAACCATATGCTGCATACAAGAAACTCATTTCACCTGTGAAAACATACATAGACTGAAAGTAAAGGAAAGGAAAAAACATTCCACACAAATGAATACCAAAAGAGAGCAGGAGTAGCTTTACTTATATCAGATGAAACAGACTTTAAGTCAAGAACTATAAGAAAAGACAAAAAGGTCATTATATAATGATAAAGGGATCCATTCAGCAAGAGGATCTAACAATTGAAAATATCCAACACCAGGGCACGTGGATATATAAAGCAATTATTACTAAATCTATAGAGGGAGATAGACTCTAGTACAATAATATTTGTAGACATCAACACTCCACTCTCAGCATTGGACAGGCCACCTAGAAAGAAAATCAACAATTGAAAAAAAAAATTAAATTTAAACTTCAGTTTAAAGCAAATGAACCTAGCAGACATTTACAGAACATTCCATCTAACAAATGCAGAATATACATTCTGCTCAATAGTACATAGAACATTATTCAGGACATACCATGCCTTAGGCCACAAAACAAATTACAACTTTTTTTTAAAGAATTAAAATAATGTCATGTATTTTTTCTGACCTTGATGAAATAAAACTAGAAATCTGTAACAAGAGGAAATTGTACAAATTTATAGAAATTAAACATGTGCCTGAACAACCAAAGGGTCAATGAAATTAAAAAGAAAATTTAAAATATTTTGAAACAAATAAAAATAGAAAAAATATCAAAACCTATAGGATACAGCAAAAGCACTACTGATATAAAAGTTTATATCAGTAAACATTTATTAATATATCAAAAAATGAAAAGATGAAATGAGCAATCTAGCAATGCATTGCAAAATACTAGAAAGAAAGAAAATCAAACTGAAAATTACTTGAAGAAAATGAATAATAAAAATCAGAGCATGAATAAATAAAATTGAGACAAAAATATAATAGATGAATGAAACAAAAAGTTGTTTTTTGAAAAGAACAAAATTTTTAAAAAATCTATAGCCAGACTAAGAAAAAAAAAAAGAGAAGATCCAAATAAATAAAATCAGAGATGGAAAAGGAGACTTTACAATGAATACCACAGAAATTCAAAAGGTTATTAGAGGCTATTATGACAGCTACATGTCAATAAATTGGAAAACCTAGAAGAAATGAATACATTTCTAAACATACACAACTTACCAATAAACCATGATAATTAGAAAATCTAACAAAAAAATAACAAGTAACAAGACAGAAGCAATAATAAAGTCTTCTGTCAAAGAAAACTCCAAGACCTAATGACTTCACAGCTAAATTCTACCAAACATTTAAAGAATAACTATACCAACCCTACTCAAATTATTGCAGAAAGTAAAAGAGGATGGAATACTTCCAAACTCATTCTATAAGACCACAATTACCCTCATAACAAAACCTGACAAAAACACAACAGTAAAAGAAAAGTGTAGCCCAATATCCCTGTAAAAACAAAGATGCAAAAATCCTCAAATACGTTCCATCAAAATGAATCTAACAGCATATTAAAAAGATCATTCATCGTGACCAAATGGAATTTATTTTAGGGATGCAAGGATGACTCAACATATGTAAATAAACATAATACATCACATCCATAGAATGAAGGACAAAAACCGTATGATTATCTCAATAGATCCAGAAAAAGCATTTTATATAATTCAACATTTCTTTATGATAAAAACTCTCAAAAAGTTAGGCATAAAAGGAGCACAACTCAACAAAATATGGCCATATATGACAAACTGAGAGCCTATATTACACAAAATGGGAAGATATTGAAAGCTTTTCTTCTAAGATCTGGAACAAGATAATGATGCACATTTTTACTACTTTTATTCAACATAGTACTGGAAGTCCTAGCCCGAGCAGGTAGGCAAGAGAAAGAATATCAGGGTATCCAAACTGGAAAGGAGGAGGTCAAACTGTCCATTTGTAGACAACACGAGCTTATATTAGATTGGTGCAAAAGTAATTGCGGTTTTTCCCATTATCATTAATGACATTATCTTTAATGGCAAACATAATGCCTTATATTTAATTGCAAAAACCGCAATTACTTTTGTGCCAACCAAATATGTAGAAAGTCCTAAAAGCTTCATTAATAAACTCTTAGAACTGATAAATTCAGTGACATTACAGGATACAAAATCAACGTACAAAAATCAGTAGCATTTCATACACAAACCAGTGAAAAAGAAATTTTAAAAAGCAATTTTATTTATCATAGCTCCAAAAAAAAATAAATTACCCAGGAATAAATTTAATTAAATAATAACATGTCTATACAAGAAAACCTATAAAACACTGATGAAATCAATTGAAGAGGAGAACCATGAAAGGAGAAACATTCCATGGTCATAACTAAAATAATTATGACTGTGAAAATGACCATACTACCAAAAGCAATTTATAGATTCAATGCAATTTATACCAAAATACCAATAACATTCTCCACAGAAAAAGAATAAAAAGCTATAGTACAATTTATATGGAACTATAAAAGACTCCAAATAGCCAAAGCTATCCTGATCAAAAAGAACAAAGTTGGAGGCATCACAACACCAGTCTTCAAAATATGCTACAAAGTTATAGTAACCAAATAGTATGGTACTCTCATAAAAACAGACACAGACCAATGGAACAGAATAGGGAATCCGGAAATAAGTTCATGTATTTACAGTCAACTGATTTTCCACAAAGGTGCCAAAAACATGTATTAGGGAAAGAATAATGTCTTCAGTAAATGGTGCTGAAAAAACTAGATAGCCATATAGAGAAGAATGAAACTATACCCTTATTTCTCACCATTTTAAAATAATCGACAAAAATGAGAGGAAGACTTAAATTTAAAACCTGAAGCTATGAAACTTCTAGAAGAAAACATTTCAGGATGTTAGTCGGGGCAAAGATTATTTGGGTAAAACCTCAAAAGCACAGGCAACAAAAGTAAAAATTGGCAATTAGAATTATATAAAAGAAAGGCTTCTGCACAGCAAAATAAAAATAAAGATAAATAATTAATGGAGTTTAGAGGTAACTTGCTGAATGAGAAAAAATATTTGCAAACTATTCATTCAACAAAGGATTAATATACAGAATATACAAGGAACTTAAAAACCTTAACAGCAAAAAAAAAAAAAAAAAACTCCAATTAAAAATGGGCAAATAAGGTCAATAAATATTTCTCAAAAGAAGCCATACACTGGCCAAAAAGTATATGAGAAAAATATTCAATATCAATAATTAGGGAAACGCAAGTCAAAACCACAATGAGATACGATTTTACCCAGTTAGAATGGTGATTATAGAAAAGCCAAAAATGCACAAATGCTAGTGAGGATGAAAACGGGAAGTCCTATACACTGTTGGTCGAAATGTGGGTAAGTACAGACATTATGGAAAACAGTATGAACGT
The DNA here is from genome assembly GCF_002776525.5 of Piliocolobus tephrosceles. Classification (NCBI taxonomy): domain Eukaryota; kingdom Metazoa; phylum Chordata; class Mammalia; order Primates; family Cercopithecidae; genus Piliocolobus; species Piliocolobus tephrosceles. Next base: position 114,493,586 of record NC_045441.1, on the reverse strand, counting down.
TCCTTAAAAAACTAAAAATAGAACACCATATGACCCAGCAATCCTACTATCAGGTATATATCCAAAGAAAGTGACATCTGCACTCTCATGTTTGTTGCAGCACTACTCACAATCACCAAGATACGAATTCAACCTGTATGTCATGAACAGATGAATGGATAAAGAAAATATGGCATATATACACAATGGAATATAATTTAGCCAGAAAAAAAGCATGAAATTCTGTCGTTTACAGCAACATAGATGAGTTTGGAGGACATTATATTAAGTAAAATAAGTCAGGCACAGAAAGGTGTATATGACGTGTCCAGTACACCTCACAGAATAAAATAGTGGTTACTAAAGCAGGGAAAAGGAGGGGCATGAGGTGATAACCAAATACTGATTAATGGATGAAAAAGACAAGCAGATAGGAAGAATAAGTTATAAGGTTCTATAGCACTATAGAATGATGATAATTAACAACAATTTATTGTATATTTTCAAGTAGTTAGAAGAATGGATTTTCAATGTTCCCAACACAAGGAAGTGATAAATATTTGAGGTGATGAATTTGCAAACCACCCCAATTATTCAATTATTGTACACTGTATGCATGTTTTGAAATATCACACTGTACCTCATAAACATGTAAAATGTTTTGTGTTAATTAAAAATAATAATAAAAGCAAAAATAAGAAAATTCAGAAGAAAATTGTGTAAAATAGGCAGGTCAATAAAATATAAACTTTTAAAATTTATATGTTTTACTGTATCAGATTGTAATACCTTTTTCTGTTTAAATGACACCATCGAGCAAACTAAACAGCAAATTGCAGAATGGGAGAAAATATATGCAATACATCTATATAACAGAATAAATAGTAAGAAGGCAAAAAATTCAATTTAAAAACCTGACAAATATTTGAAATATAAGATCCTTCATAAAATAATATATACATTTGGATAAGAATTTTAGGCCAGGCGCGGTGGCTCAAGCCTGTAATCCCAGCACTTTGGGAGGCCAAGACGGGCGGATCATGAGGTCAGGACATCGAGACCATCCTGGCTAACACAGTGAAACCCCGTCTCTACTAAAAAATACAAAAAAACTAGCCGGGTGAGGTGGCCGGTGCCTGTAGTCCCAGCTACTCTGGAGGCTGAGGCAGGAGAATGGTGTAAACCCGGGAGGCGGAGCTTGCAGTGAGCTGAGATCTGGCCACTGCACTCCAGCCTGGGCGACAGAGCGAGATTCTGTCTCAAAAAAAAAAAAAAAAAAGAATTTTATACAATAGTGAACATCATTAATCATGAGGGAAATGCCAGTTAAAACCACAGTGAGATAATACTACATTCTCATCAGAATTGCAAATATTAAGAAAACTGGCAATACCTAGTTTGCCAAGGATCAACTGCAACACTCATTTACTGATTGTTAGAAATGTAAAATGATGCAACCACAGATGAAAAGTGTGTAGAAGTTGTTTTTTAAAAATGTTACAAACATAGCTCACATAATACCCCGTCATTCTACTCCTAGGTATCTGCCAACAGAAATTAACACATATGTCAAAATAAAAATTTGTATATGAATACTTCTAGTGGCTTAGTCAACAAGAGACAAAAATAGGAACAATCTAAAAGTCCGTTGACATTTGATTGAGTAAACACATTATGAGAAATCCATATAGTAATGGGATGCCATTCAGCAATTTGAAAACGAAGAAACTTCTTAGTGTGACTACAAATTGATTAATTTCAAAATCTTTATGCTGAGTGAAAAAAAAAAAAACAGAGACAAAAGGGTACTTTCTGTGATTCCATTTGCATAAAGTGACAGGTTTATAATGATAAAAAGTAGATTAGATCATCTCTGGGGCCAGAGTCAAGGGAGGATGAGCAGCAAAGAGGAGGCACGGGTAATCTTTTGGAAGTTCTGAAAATAATCTGTACTCGATATAGTTGTTTTGTGGACATGTTTAACTGTAAAACTCATTAAATTGTAGAATTTAAATGTATGTAGTTTACTGCGTGTATGTTATTACTCGAAAAAGTTGTTAAGAAAAGAGATTAAGTTCATGAAATCACAAAATAAAAGAGTAGAGACATTTAAGTTTATCTAATCCAATTTTTTAAAATTAGAAGAGTTAACCAACTTTATTGAGACAAGTGTTTTTATGACTAAGTCCTGTTACCTAAAACAGTACCAAAAAATCATAGAAGATTCTCAATAGCTATTTATAAAATGAAGGTATGTATATAAAATAGTCATCAACATCTCAGATTTACGATAATCATTTTCTGAACACTTGCTTTTATGAATGGGTTATTCCAAGGCAGCTTCAATTCTGAGGAATAAAAAATATTTTCTCATATTGAACTAAATCGTACCTTCTTATATCTCCTTCCCCCTGACTCTTACTCTTTTCTGTAATCTAATACCTTCATTAAAATGACAGGCCTTCAAATAAATGGTAGCTTTTACTTTTTGCCTTTAGTTTCTTGTCCAGGCTGATAATTTAACAATCCCTCAAAGGCCACACTTTTCACAACTTTCACAATTATTTGCTTTTTCTGGAGCCGTATCTGTTTGTCAGCATACGCCTTTCTTTTTTTTTTTTTTTTTTTTTTTTTGAGTCGGAGTCTTGCTCTGTCTCCCAGGCTGGAGTGCAGCGGCCCAATCTCAGCTCACTACAACCTCCGCTTCCCAGGTTCAAGCGATTCTCCTGCCTCAGCCTCCCGAGTAGCTGGGACTACAGGCGTCCGCCACCACTCCTGGCTAATTTTTGTGTTTTTAGTAGAGACGGGGTTTCACCATATTGGCCAGGCTGGTCTCGAACTCCTGACCTTGTGATCCGCCCGCCTCGGCCTCCCAAAGTACTGGGATTGATTACAGGCTTGAGCCACCGCACCTGGCAGCATGCTCCTTTCAAAAAATGGTATTATAAAATATAATCAGTTCTTGACACTTTCCTTCTTATTTGAATATGTGTTGTAGACATGTTTTCTCATTCAATTAAGAAATCAAGTTTCCAAAGTAAAATCATCCACAAACCAAGGCATAAATCCAGTATCTTCCATAGACAGTACACTTGTCAAGACTTTTGGTTGTTGTTTTAAGTGTTATGGACTGAATTGTGTCCCCCTAAAATTCTTATGTAGAAGTCCTAACCCCCAGTATGTCAGAATGTGACTATAAATTTGAAGATTGAATCTTTAAAAAGGTAATTAAGGTAAAATGAGATCATCTAGGTGGGCTCCAATGCAATATGACTAGAGTCTTTGTAAAAAGAAGAGATTAGGTCACAGACACGTGCACAAAGAGGAAAGACAAGGTGAAGACGTAGAGAGAAGATGACCATCTGCAAGGGAGAGAGGATTCAGCAGAAAACAAACTTCACAACAGCACTTTGATCTTTGACTTCTAGCCGCTAGAACTGTGAGAAGATGCATTTCTGTTGTTCATGCCATTGCATCTGTGGTATTCGGTTACTGCAGCTATAGCAAACAAATAAGGCAATTGACAGGAACGCAACTTAAACTAGCTTAAGTAAGCAGGAGATTAACCAGAGGAAGCTGACATAGCTCACATAATTTTGGAATGTTATTTATGAAAGAATATTAGTAAAGACGTTCTAATGTCATTAGGACTTGCTCTCCACTGTTTCTTTGAATTTCAGCGACTTTAACTGCTGTTTTTTAAGGCGTTTTTAACATGTGACAATCTGCCAAACAATTCCTGAGCCTCATTCCTGAACCTCTGATGCCAGAAAGGGTCTACCTCTGCCATTAACTACTCATCACAGAATTCTGGACTCTGATCGTCCCACTTTGAGTCACTACTAAAATGTGCAAAATTATACAGAATTTTAAAATGTGGTACTTTTTTTAAGTAAAATACCTCATGAATAATTTTTATGTTGATTGCATATTTAAATTGTAATATTGATTATATATTGAATTGAATATTATGTATTATTATAATTAATGTCATCTGTTTGTTTTACTTTTTTTCCATGTGGCTACCAGAAACATTAAAATTAAATATATGGTTCACATTGGTGGCTCACGTTCTACTCCTATCAGATAGCACTATAGAGGATATGAGACACAAAGAGTAAAAATAAAACAAAACAATTGGTTCCTTAAGCAGCATTTAGATTGATTCTTCTCCAGCAGCAACAGAATAACTGGAACCAGTTCCTCTTCTTGGCAGAATCCACATAGATTATATTACAAACACATGTGATCTCAAAAATCTCCATGATGTCAGCTGGACACAGAATATATCATCATTCTGCAGAACTTATGCTTATCAACATATAATTCAGGGAATTTTTACCAAACTTAGAGGAAGCTAAAAAACACTCTAGATTTTCCATCTTGGTTTGTTTTCACTTTAGAAAAACAATCCAAATCTGTTTTCTATCCATGACCTTGCCTTGACCTTATACTTATCTTTAATTTCTTTCTCCATGGTTTTACTTGAAACACTCTTGCTCAGTCATAGTTTTCCACCTAGGCAATATTCAGATTCTCTATTCTTTATCCTATAAATATAGCTATGGTCACTGAAGTAGTAAAAGGGTGATGAAGGATGTTGCACTGTGTATCACTAATTACCAGTAATGTTTGAAACACTGAGCAATTTTCTGGAAATATTCAAAACATACCTCATACTATAAATATCCCAGTAGAAAGAGAAGGAGAATTTAAAAAGTCATTTTGAGGGTGATTCACTTATAATAATTGCATAAATATGGGTTGTAGTTGTTCTAAAAAATATCAGTCCTATAAATTTCAATTTAATAGAATAAATTGGGACTGCTATTTATTTTTACCTCTTTATCCTTGAAATTCTGTATCTGGTATATAAGAGAAGAGCTTCACAATTATAGCCAGTATATTTGTGCAATGAGTAAAATAAAAGAGGTCTTAATGCCAGAGGGATTGTGTACTATGCTGATCATAACATTATGAAATAGGCTTTAAATCCGTAGAAGTTTTAAGCACACAACTGCTATTCATTATGAAAAGCAGAGGGATTTTTGAAATATACTATATTCAGATGTGTCTTTTTTAGTTCAGGCTTTTGTTTAAAACCTGGAGAGGTAGAGGGTTTATAGTGGAATGTCCTATGTACAAATAGTACTGCATTTGAGAATACATTATTTTTGAGGACATTCTCAAAAAACCTTTTAAAATTAAAAAATAAGATTTCCTTTTTGAAAGCAACATAAAATTTCATGAATTAGAAAATGTTCAAGGGGGAAGTACTCTTAAAACTTCCTATTTGTTCGATGAACAGAATTTAAATTCATAGATAATATTTCACAGAAAATATTACTCATTAATGCTAAACTTAATTAGCTTTTGAAAAATATACAAAGAGTAGTATCTAGATATAAGGAATCATTTATTTATAACTACTAAAGAGCATAAAGGGAAAAAATATTAGAAACTCTTTATCATGACAATAACACTTCATCATACAATTTCTCTGATATAAAGAGTCAGTAATGGAAATGGAACTCTCATTTGCTTTGCATAAAAATAGTAATTTATTATAAAACAGGGAAGTATAAAATGAAATTAGAGGTGTATAGGTGAACTGCTAAGTGGCTGAACTGGTCAAGGTTTAATTATAAAGTACTAATATGGATTTATAGATTCAATCTAATTTATTCCTGGAACAGAAGCATCTTCCATGAGAGAGGTACTTTGCAACATGGGTTATACTAAAACTATAAGTATGGTTTCTGCTTTAATATGAAATAGTATAAAAAGTAATTTGTAGGTGATCCCAAGGAAATAAGAAAAATCCTTTGAATTAAATTGAATAATAGAACAGAGAAAGGCTGAAATCTTGGCAATAATAATTATAACAATAATAATGAATATGGACCAGAGTCTGGGCCTATTTGCCTTCAGATCCATTATTTGCCCTTCTCCCTGAACACTCTGTACAACTGGCAAGCTGATTTCATGAGCTGGATTTGTAAGGTTCTCTTGTCACTTGACTTCTAGTTAGATTCCTTGAATGGGAGGATAGAAGTTGAAAAGATGGGAGAAAGGAGGGTATTTGTTGTCCCTCTTATCATCAAGATCAGGCAGTGCCTGCATCTCCTTCAAGGCAGCAGCTTCTAAATATGTGACTTTGCCCCTGAGTTCTCATATTGCCTGATCTCTTTGTCCAGAATGCCTAGAGGTGGTAGCGACATCCTGCTGTTGCTCAGTTATGGATTGCCTCACCACAGTTTCCCATTCATTTTTTTCAGCTTTTCCATCACTTGTGTAAAAAGCTATACACATTAAAACAGAGTGTTTACTGTCTTTCTCATTAGACACTGAAGACATAAACACCATGTTATGAACCAAATATTTGTGTCCCCCTAAAATTCACATGTTGAAATCTTAATCCCCAATGTGATGGTATATAGGATTTAATGAGTTCTTGAGGGTGGAGCCCTTATGAATGGGATTAGCAACCTTATGAGGACAGACAGGAAAGCTCTCTCTCTCCTCTCCACCATATGAGGACACAAAGAGAAGAAGGTGTTGTACAAATCAGAAAGACTGTCCTAATCAGAAACCATGTCTGTTGGCACCTTCTCTTGGACTTCTCAGTCTCCAAAACCATAAGAAATAAATTTCTGTTGTTTAAGCCACCTCATCTATGGTAGTGTCTCATAGTAGCCTGAACTGATTAAAATAACTAGCAAGATTTACTCGGTGCCAGGCACCATAAAAATGATTTATAGATGATGTTGCGTCTATTGCGTACAACAACCATAAATATAGATAATATTAGTTAGAATCATTTGGTAGGTGAGGAACCAACTTTAAAGTTATTCAATAATTTTCACCATGTCACACAACTATAAGTGTCAGAGAGACAATGTGAGTTCAGACAGACTCTAAATTTAATGCTCCTAACCACCAGAATATTAGATAAAAATCATCCCGGTCACCTGTAATTATCTCCAGTAAGAATAAGTCCAAGCTGACCAAATCTCCAAAAGATGAATCTGGTTCAAATACATATTAATATCTAAGAAGTTAGGCCAATGCACTAAGGCTGCAATTCATTAATATCTTATGACAAAATTCACTGCCTTCATGAATTAGCTTACAAACTATTAGAGAGTAAAAGATAACAAAGAAATAAATCATACAAATATAGTATCATGGTATTATCTAGAAGTAAGCCCTATCATATAAAGTAAACAATGGGAAGAAATATGAGAAGTATCAGAAAAGGATTTGGAATTTTAAATGAAAAAGTTCTACGTTGGGAATACTCTTCCAACTAGTTCCTTTCCTCTTTCTCCTGGTCCACATCCCACCTCTCAGAACTGCATTTCCATTCCATTTTTATACATGGATGAAATATCATACTACAGGTTATAGGATATGGCTTAGTGACCAGTCACCCAGAGGCTGGACATCATCACACAGTGAAAGAGGTGATTACCTCCAAGTGTTCTGCATCATGTGATCTCATGGGAAGCAGGAGGCAGGAAAGCACTAGGCAAAGAGCCTCCCTCCGTTTCCTCTCTAGTGAACTACTCTGACATAAAATTTCTCCATTCCATGTTTTTAAAAATTGTTATGTGCCAAGTGAAAAACTACTATCTCTTGTGTTACTATGCCTCCTGGTAAGCAGATACCCAGAGAGAGATGCATTGCATTATTTTACTTGGCATATTCCTTTCCTTTGTTGCCATGTTTTCATAACCCATGTATTCTATGTATGTTTCTCTTAAGTGAAGTATTAGCACTTCGGTGTTTCCATGGACTCAGTTTAAAGAAACTGAGGTTATACTATCACATAATTATAAATAATTATAAATTATAATTATAAATTTTTAATATAATTATAAATTATAAATTTGGAGGGAGGCAGCTAACAATCACCAGATCTGTGTCTCAGAGATCTCATAGATGCATCCTTGGTGTTATCTTGACCTTGTACTAAAATCCAAACGAAGGCTAAAGCTCTTCTCATTGTATTTCAATTTGTGGCAGGAAGAAGAGGGATGGAAAAACCACCAGTTGGGTTTCTCTTTTCTTCATGAAAGGAAGAACTTCCCAGAAGTTCCAACAACACAATTCCACTTAACATTTCATCTTTAAAACTGTACTTGGCAAGCCTTGCCTTTAAGAGAGGCTAGAAAACGAAATATTTTGCAGCTCTGGTCTTTTTAATGAAAGGGTATAAGGAAGAAGAGGCCTGGGAGCATACTGGCCAGTAGTAGAATCCACCACATTCATTAGTAGGAGCTCCAACAGCATAGTATAGAAGGAATGTCACAGAACCAATTCTTGTAAAAATAATGACTGAAATAATTCAGCACTTAGTAAAGATATGAATTATCACATTAAAATAGGCCATTTATTCCCAAGCAAAATGAATAAAAAGAATTCATATATAATTAATAGTTAAAATGACCCTCACAAAAGCAAATAAAAAGTATTGAAGCTGGGCATGGTGGCTCACACCTGTAATCCCAACACTTTTGGAGGCTGAGACAGGCAGATCGCTTTAGTTCAGAAGTTCAAGATCAGCCTGGGCAACATAATGATACAAAAATCAGTCGGGCATGATGATATGTGCCTGTAGTCCCAGCTACTTGAAGGGTTGAGGCTGCTTGAGCCTGGGAGGGTGAGGCTGCAGTGAGCCACATTTGCACCACCACACTCCATGCTGGGTGACAAAGTGAGACCTTGAAGAAAGGAAGGAAAGAAGGAAGGAAGGAAGGAAGGAAGGAAGGAAGGAAGGAAGGAAGGAA
>NC_045441.1:114383027-114484805 GCF_002776525.5 Piliocolobus tephrosceles | reverse complement strand
GAAGGAAGGAAGGAAGGAAGGAAGGAAGGAAGGAAGGAAGGAAGGAAGGAAGGAAGAGAGAAAGGGAGAAAGAAAGAGAGAGAGAAAGGGAGAAATAAAGGATGTTAAAAATAACCATAAAGATGAATTACTTATAAAGAATAACAATTACACTGACAGTTTTTGACAGCAACAAGAGGCTCAAAAATAGCAGAATGATATCATAAAAGTGCTAAGAGAAAATGAATGTCATCTAAGAATTCTGTACTCAGTTCAGTTATCATTCAGGAGCGTAGATGATATGAACACACTTTCTTTCAAATACTGTAACAGTTTAGCACTAATACATAGTTGGTAAAAGAATTACAAATAATATACCTGGATAAGAAAGAAATTGAATTAGAGGAAAGAAGTAAAATGCAAAAAGCAGTGGTATAATCTGTAACCAAATTTTCAGATCCTGGTTGAGAACAATTGCAAAGAATAACAAGAATATTCAATTCAACATGAGGTGACCAGATAACTTACTGATCCAACCTGGGAAATTTTACAGTGAATGGGGTTACTAAAATAATTATAAAATATAATTTTATAAAAATTTTATTGACTAGCTATTGGTTTCATTATATTGGTAGACCGTAACAGAATTATGTTTTAAAATATTTTTGAAATTAATATATTTCTTAAAAATGTTTAAATATATCTACATATTTATTCACATTAAAGAAAATTTTTCAAAGTGCTTAATTTTCTAAGCCTTTAAAAATAATACAAATTCACCTGGGCATATATTTACATACTTTATTCAGTTTCTTAGTCATATCTGTTTCTAATACTGTGCCAATGATGCTAATACAAATACATTTTAAATATGTTCTTAGTATTTTTAATATTTTTGATAAAACTGCCTATACTTGTTCTCAAAATAGTATTTTATAGTTAAAAAATATGAAAATGCTAACAAATTCTATTGAAGAGTCTTCACATATTTTTAAATTATGAAAATCTCTCTACATGATGAAGTCCCTGGGAGGCTGAGAGAAAAAAAAAAAAAAACAACTTCTACTAAGCATAAGACATTTCAGTTATTGTCTTTTCATCTCCAATCAGAGTATATTTCTTCAATAAATATTTTCACAAAATAAAACTCATAAAACAAGTTGAAACTAATTCTGAAACATGAAGTATTATAGAAAGTAAAAAGAAAGGCTGCATGTACCACCATGCTGAGCTTTTGTATACGGGTTCATTCAACATCAATTTTGCCATAATTTTTTTAGTTTATTTACTTTAGAGGTATATAGGCAAAAATCATAAATGTATACAACTTCATGCTTCTATGTTCATTAGTAGAACATTCATCTTATTTGAGTATAATTACAACTTATGTGTATCCAACCAATTCCAGCTATACTTCTGCTCCATAGGTTTAATTTAGTTCAAATATTCCTTTTACTACAAAGCTTTGCCTTGCCAATTGGCTAAAATAGTTGTATCATTCATGGTCAATTTTTACTGAAATTTCAATAGCATGGTGACTGTTTCACTTTTAACAAATTGAACTTCTACATCTATATTTTCAGTCAATGAATATATAGGAAAAGAAGCATTTGAAAACACTACTTATAAAAAAAACTAGAATAACTTATTTTTGAATTTCTCTTGCACAAATGCAGCCAAGACATTTCACATCTATCATATCATTCTTCATGAAAATGGACTAATACAAGAAATTCGTACCAGGAGAGGGGCACTGCTATAAAAATAGCCAGAAAACGTGTAAGCAACTTTGGAAATGGGTAACAGGCAGAGGTTGGAACAGTTGGGAAGGTTCAGAAGACAGCAATATGTGGGAAAGTTTGGAACTTCCTAGAGAGTAGTTGAGTGGTTTTGACCAAAATGCTGATAATGATACAGACAAGGCTGAGGTGGTCTCAGATGGAGATGAGAAACTTATTGAGAACTAAAGCAAAGGTCACCCTTGCTATGCTTTAGCTGGCAGTATTTCACCCCTGCCCTAGAGATCTGTGGAACTTGGAGCTTGAGAGAGATGATTTAGGGTATGTGGAAGAAGAAATATCTAATGAGCAAAGCATTCAAGAGGTGACCTGGCTTTTCCTGAGAGCACAGTTATATGTGTTCACAAAGAGATGATTTGACATTAGAAATTATACTCTAAAGTAAAGCAGAGCAATAAAGTTTGGAAACTTTGCAGTTTGACCATTTTGTTTAGGTTAATGCAAAAGTAATTGTGGATTTTGCCATTACATTTAATAGGAAAAAAAAAAAAAAATCCTGAGGAGAAATTCAAGCTAGCTGAAGAAATTTGCATAAGTAATGAGGAACCAAATGTTAATCACCAAGACAATGGGGAAAATGTCTCCAGGGCATTTCAGAGATCCTAGCGGCAACTTTTCCAATCATAGGCCTGGAGGCCTAAGAGGGAAAAAGTGGTTTCTTGGGTCAACCTTGGGACATGGCACCCTGCATTCCAGTCACTCCAGCTCTAGCCATGGCTATAAGGGCCAAGGTATAGCTCAAGCCATTGCTTCAGAGGGTGGAAGCCCTAAGCCTTTACAGCTTCCATGTGGTGTTGAGCCTGCAAATGCACAGAAGACAAGAGTTGAGGTTTGAGTACCTCTGCCTAGATTTCAGAGGATATATGGAAATGCCTGGATGTCTAGGCAGAAGTGTGCTGCAGGGGCAGAGCCCTCATGGAGAACATTTGCTAAGGCAGTGTGGAAGGGAAATGTGTGGTTTGGATACTCCACAGAGAGTACCCACTGGGGAACTGCCTAGTGCAGCTGTGAGAAGAGGTCCAATATCCTCCAGACCCCACAATGGTAGATCCACCTACAGCTTGCACCATGCACCTGGAAAAGCCACAGACACTCAACACCAGCCATAAAAGCAGCCAGGAGGTGGACTGTACCCTGCAGAGCCACAGGATGTCACTGTCCAAAACTGTGGGAGCCCACTCTCTGCATCAGCATGCCCTACATGTGAGACATGAAGTCAAAGGAGATTTTGGACCTCTAAAATTTAGTGATTGCTCAGCAGGATTTCAGATTTGCAGGGGGCCTGTGGCCACTTTGTTTTGGCCAATTTCTTCCTTTTTGAATGGGAACATTTACCCAATGCTTCTACCCTCACTGTGTCTTGGAATTAACACCTGCTTCTGATTTCACAGGTTATAGGTAGAAGGGACTTGTCTTGTCTCAGATGAAACTTTGGACTTGAACTTTTGAGTTAATGCTGGATGAGTTAAAACTTTCAGGGCTGTTGGGAAGGCAATGACTGATTTTGAAATGTGAAGACATAAGATTTGGGAGGGACCAGAGGTGGAATATGATTTGGCTCTGTGCCTCCACCCAAATCTCACTTCAAATTGTAACACCCGTGTGATGAGGGAGGGCCAGGTGAGAGGTGATCGGATCATGGGGGTGGTTTTCCCAATGCTGTTCTCATGATAGTGGAGAGTTCTCATGCAATCTGATGGTTTAAAAGTGAAAATTTCCCGTGTTCTCTCTCTTTCGTACCACCTTGTGAAGAAGGTGCTTGCTTCCCTTTCACATTCTGCCATAATTATAAGTTTCCTAAGGCCTTTCCAGCTATGCTGAACTATGAGTCAATTAAACCTGTTTTGTTTATAAATTACCCAGTCTCAGGTAGCATCTTTTTAGCAGCATGAAAATGGAATAATACAATATATAAGTGCATAAATGGAGCCTTTGCAGCTTTGTGTGCAATCTTCTTAAATAATCAGAATTTAGAAGTAGACAATAAGACCATGACAAGAGCTAGAAATAAAATGTTTTGAGTTTTCCGACACCTATCCTGATTTATTCTAAAGTAACTGTTTACTTTAAAAAATTCTTGATTAAAAAATGAAAATCTGGGACAAATACTAAACTAGATGGATGCTGGGACAATAGACAGAAACCAGACCTGTCCCAAGCAAACCAGAATGTTCGGTCGCCCGTAACAAACATCACATTACACTTGGTCATTTACATATAGTAGACTGGCATTTTGGATAATGTGCTTTAAAAATCTGACTTCAATTTTGTGTAGCCAGCATTATGGACTTAATCTATGAGGTTTAGAGTAATGTATATAAGGCATTGAAGAGGATTTTACAAGGCTTAAAAACTTACTTAAAAATATTGAATGCTTTTATTCAATAAAAGGAAGCAGGCTATAAAATTGTTTGAATCTACATTTGTCATGATATTTTATTTTATTTTTTTCATGAATAATATGACAAAGTGCTATTGTTAAATGTTGGTCTTCACTTAAGGCCAACTGCTTCATTTTCCCCCCCTGCTAAAAAATGAGGAACTATCTTTTTTATTGATTTATTTTTATATAACAAGCTGTGAGAACTAGTAGGTGAATCCAGTAAAGTTGTAGGGTATGAAATCAACATACCAGGCCGGGCGCGGTGGCTCAAGCCTGTAATCCCAGCACTTTGGGAGGCCGAGACGGGCGGATCACGAGGTCAGGAGATCGAGACCATCCTGGCTAACATGGTGAAACCCCGTCTCTACTAAAAAATACAAAAAAAAACTAGCCGGGCGAGGTGGCTGGCGCCTGTAGTCCCAACTACTCGGGAGGCTGAGGCAGGAGAATGGTGTAAACCCGGGAGGTGGAGCTTGCAGTGAGCTGAGATCCGGCCACTGCACTCCAGCCTGGGCGACAGAGCGAGACTCTGTCTCAAAAAAAAAAAAAAGAAATCAACATACCAAATCAGTAGCATTTTTATATACAAATAATGACCTAACTGAAAAAGAATTCCAGAGAATTATTCCATTTATGATAGTGTCAAAAAATAAGATATCAAGGAATATATTTAACTAAGGAGATTAAAGATCTGTACACTGAAAACTATATAATATTGATGAAAGAAATTGAAGAAGACACAAATAAATAGAAAGCTATCCCATGATCATGAATCAGAGGAGTTGATTTTCTTCATGTATTCATGCTACCCAAGGCAATATACAGATTCAGCGTAATTCCCATCAAATGTTATTCTTCACAGAAAGTTTCAAAAACCTTAAAATTTGGCCAGGTGCAGTGGCTCACGCCTGTAATGCCAGCACTTTGGGAGGCCGAGGCGGGCATATCATGAGGTCAGGAGATTGAGACCATACTGGCTAACATGGTGAAACACGTCTCTACTAAAAATACAAAAAATTAGCCAGGCGTGGTGGCGGGCGCCTTTAGTCCCATCTACTTGGGAGGCTGAGGCAGGAGAATGGCGTGAACCCAGGAGGCGGAGGTTGCAGTGAGTCGAGATGGGGCCACTGCACTCCAGCCTGGGAGACAGAGCGAAACTCCGTCTCAGAAAAACCAAAACCAAAACAAACAAGCAAAAAACACTTAAAATCTGTGTGGAACCATGAACGACCTGAATATCCAAAACAATTTTGAGAAAGAAGAACACAATTGGGGGCATCAGACTCCCTGGTTTAAAATTACTGTGTATTCCAAAGCTAAAGGAATCAAAAGAGTATTGTACTGGCATAAGAACAGACACATAGACGAGTGGAACAGAATAGATTCAAACTCCAGAAATAGATTCAAACTCCAGAAATAGAAACATGTAAGGTCAACTCATTTTTGACAAGGGCACCAAGAGGACACAATGGGGAAAGGAGAGTTCTTCAGACAAAGGTGCTGGCAAAACTGGAGGTCCACATGCAAAAGAATGAAATTAAATCTTTATCTTAAATCATAAACAAATATCAACTCAAAATGGATGAAAGACACAAATATTTGAGATAGGAAACTATGAAACTCCTAGAAAATAACATAGAGGAAAAGCTCCTGGGTATTGGCTTTGGCAAGTTTTTTGACTATTACACGAAAAGCTCAGACCACAAAAGCAAAAATAAATATAGGAGACTACATCAAACCAAAAAACTTCTGTATGGCAAAGGAAACAATCAACAAGATGAATGAATGACCTACAGATTGGGAAAAATATTTGCAAACCATATATCTCATATGTGGTTCATATTCAAAATTTATAAAAATTTGTATAACTAAATAGTGAAGAAACAAGTAGCCTGATTAAAAATGGGCAAAAGTCTATTCTTTATGAATAGACATAAAGAAGACATAAAATAGCCAACTGTTATATGAAAAGGTACTCATCATTATTAATCATCAAGAATATGCAAGTCAAAAACACTGTCAGATACTATCTCACACTCTTTAGAAAAATCCTAAAGACAACAAATGTTGGCAAGAGTGTAAAGAAAAGGGAACTGTTTCACACTATTGGTAGGAATATAGATTGACATAGTCATTATGGAAAACAGTATGGAGACTTCTAAAGGAATTAAAAAGAGAACTACTATATGGTCCAGCAATCTCCCTTTGGGCATATGCCCAAAGGAAATGAAATAACCACCTCATAAATATACCTTTGCTTCCATGTTCATTGCAACATTATTCACAAGAGTGAAGATATGTAAACAACCTAAGTTTTCATCAGTGGATGAATGGATAAAGAAGTCCTGGTACATATATACAATGTAACACTATTCACACCTACTAAAAAGAGAGATCTTGCCATTTAACACAACTGGATAAGTTTGGAGAATATTGTGCTAAGTGAAATAAGCAAGATGCAGTAAGAAAAATAGTGCATGGTCTCACTTAGATGTATAATCCAAAAAAAAAAAAAATTAAATATACAGTGAAAACAAAATAAGTCTAGAGAGCTAATGTATAGCATGAGGACCATAGGTAATAAAATTGTACCATGTAAGAGACTGATGTTAAATGAGTAGACTTAAGTTGTTCTTGCCACAGAAGCAAAATTGTGGGTAACTATTTGAGATGATAGATGTGCTAATTTGCTTCATTATATAATTTCTTTACTAACTTTATGTATACCACAACATGTTTATACATTAAATATGCACAATAAAATTTATTTTTAAAAGTCAATATATAACCATTTTTCAGCACAGAAACTATAATTTAAGTTTGAACAAAGTGTATTGCCATACAAATTATATCCTTTCTTCATCTTTACCTGTAGTGCAGCAGAAGTCTGGATGAATTTCAGAATGTATAACATGAGCTAAGGAATACACTTTATTGAGAAAATTTGTGTATGCTCAAGGTCAGCAAGCGAAGTTTTAGGAGTCCCTTATCCTCCTATCATTCCACAGAGAAAGGTGCTCGGTCTCTGAGCCTGTTAAATCATTGAGTCCTCTCTACTATGAGTCTCCCTTTTTTATGTAACAAGTATAGGGAAACAGTATCATCACTGAAGGAATACATGAATTGATGGATTTAGGGTCCATCTATTTCCAAAGGTGTTCTGGAAATACTAGCATTTCAAAACCTAGAGATCTTGGATCTCAAGAAATCCCTCTGTTGGGGGAGGAAGCCCCAGGCCTATGGGAAGATGACTTGGTAAGGGAATCGCTACCTTCAAGTGGCTAATGTACAGGCAACACAAGGTGAGCATGTGAAGTCACTTTCAGTAATTCTGCTTGTGGCAGCACAAGTCTTATAAAAACTCATATGAAAAGTAACTTTATTATTTATTTATAACCATTGCCATAATATTATCTTACACCAATGGTAATTTAAGACAAACAAGTACTACATCATACTATTGCAAATTTACCTGAACTTTCTATAATGGTACATTTTTAAGCTTCATATTTGCAAGAATAATGAGGTCAACTGGTGCCAAACAATCCTAACTGTCATAGTCATTACTATATTTTAGTACTTTAATATGATGTACCTGAATGGAAACAGATTTAAGCCTGCAGTCTACACTTGCCTCAGGTAAGCAGGGTATGGCTTGAACCACAGAAAATCTGCAAAGTACTTATATAAAAAGTTGCTGGTTTTCACACCAGGAACATTTAGTGTTTAGAGTCTAACTAGCTATCCTTTATTGACCAATTAAGTATTAAATTGAATGCAGTCAAAAAATGCTAACTAAATAACTGATTAGATTCCAAAAAGCTGAATTAGAAATCACTGAAATTGTATGAAGACTGAAAATTCAGCTCTACAATACACATACAGAAAATTTTACTATCTGATTGTCGATTATGTTAGAGTATATGAATTATAACTGCCTGCTTTGATGTTAATTTTCTATCCAAAACCACCACAAATTAATCACATTCCCTAATTTATGGTATGAAAAAGACTACTTTTGACAATTGCAGAGGACACATAAACCACTTGAAACACAATATGCTTCTTTTCACTTTTCCCTGGAATTTTGTTTGCCTTAAAATAAAAGTAAAGCCTTTTATTCACGTAAGTAAAAAAAATACAGGATGACAGACAATAGAGACTTCAAAATGACAAACAAGATATCAGAGCACACAAGGGCACAGACTGGTTTTATTCCCATTAATTCCGTCTTCACCATTCAAATATAAGATAATCATGAAGAGGTATGTAACCTACCTGTGTTTCAGTTTTTACAACTCTAAAATGGAAGTAAGAAGACAATCTCAAGGTAGAAATGATAGAAATTATTATGCCTATCACAGTAATTTTAAGGATGCCTGCCTGAATTCCACGTTGATGACTACATTATATTATATACCGTGAGTTTTAGAGAATAGTTTGATCATCATTTACCTCAATACTTTTTTAGAGTTAATAAATAAAATTGTCTCATATTTAAATATCTTAAAGAAAAGCTTAGTTACATTTGAACAACATTCTTTACTTTCAGTCTTTTCAGGGACTTCTTATGCTATTGTGAAAGCTGAAGAGAGCAAAGCCAGCATGCATTGATTGCCAAATACATAAAGTCCTTTTTTTTTTTTTAACTGAATTTCCTGGGGCTAATTTCTCTTAGCAAACTGTGGGGAGCACTTAGCACTTATCTTATTTTTTTTTTAAAGAATTTTGTCTTTATTGCCAAGTGGTGTGAAGCTTATACAATCATTTAAAAACATAACATTTTATTTTCACTCATTAATTACAATCTAATCTTTAAACCACAGAAAGTATTTATTTACACTTATACCTTTGGTGGTTTTAAAGTTACTTTTGAGTTGATTTTTTTTAAGGGCCAAAAGATTACTTCTTTGTTTTCCAAAGAACATGAATCCATTGGAAGGAGGTGTTATTTGTTGTTGTAGTGTCAATTTGGAGAATGTTGTTGGTATATAACTAAGTTCAGTTGTTGACCACAAAGAATGTCTTTCATTTATTGATGTAAAAAAAAAAAAAATACAAGAAGCAAGAACAAAGGAATCTCCTGGTAGCACTGCACAGCGTGTTCAGAAAAAGTGTTGAGCCTTTTCTGAGCAGAATATTATGGAGCATACAAACATTGCCTAAGCTTAGACTTGAGATGTCAAACTTGATATTCCAAACATTTAAGTGCACATATGTGTGATTCTCCACATATTCCAGTGTACTGCAGGACAATGATGACAATTATAAGAGACTTCTTTATGCAAAACACAACAATAGCCTTAAGGCAAAGGACTACATTTGTTTCCTTTTTCTTTTGTAACAAATTACCACAAATCTAGTGGTATAATGGCTTAAAACAATGCGAAAAATAATTTTGCAGTTTGGAAGTTCAAAATGGGTCTTATGAGGCCAAAATCAAGGTGTCAGCAGGGCTGCATTCATACTGGAAGCTCTAGGGGAGAAATAGTTTCCCTGCCTTTTCCAGTTTCTAGAGGCTACTTTTATTACTGGACTCATGGGACCCTTCCATCTTCAATAAAAGCCAGTGATGAAATCACTCAAACCTCTGCTTCTGTTGCTGTATCTCTTTCTTTAACTCTGCCTTCCCTGGATCTCTTTTTCACTCATCAGGACCTTTATGATTACATTAGGTTCACCCAGATAATCCGAGATCATCTCCCCATTTCAAGACCCTTAATTTAATCACATCTGCTAAATGCTTTCAGCCATGTAAGGTAACGTATTAATGGTTTTTAGGAATTAGGACATGGACATCTTGGGAAGGCCATTTTTCTACCTACCATGACAATTTTTTTGTTTACATTAAACAAAAAAAAACATACATACAATTCAAACCTTTCTATGAGTTAGCAATCATAAATCTCAATTTCCTGAATATCAACAGTAATGATTTAGATTTTGAGTATTGAGAGAAGATTTACTTGCCAAGTGACTGAATAATATAAATAGCACCAGCTACTGAGTTTAAAAAATAGAGGACATTATTTTAGAGTTTTTATTGCATATGGCTAACATAGACACAGAATGATTTTGTCTCACAGCTACTACATCCATCAACTCAATTTTATCACTTTGTTTTCCTAAACAAGAAAATGTTTTATAAATCGTATACATCTGTCATCTGTAAGAGGAATCATGTGTTAAGAACAAGTGTTTAGAGTTCAAAGTGATGTATTTTCTCTTTTTAATAACTTGTCTCTGCCTGGTATTTTCTCACCTTGCAGCAAAATTTTAGAGCTTGCAATGATCTCCAATGAACTATTCTATTATAAATCCAAAGAGGTTTACCACATTAAAAAGAAAAAAAAAAAAAAAGCATCTGTTGACTTGATAATTCACTGAGTCCATTCTTGACATTGGATAAATGCTATTTGACCATGTGAGACCTAATAAAAGCCAATGCCAATTTTGTTAAATTCTCTCACTGCTGCATCTGGGCATGGGTCATTAAACACCTTTAGTACATCATGTATGCTAGACATTAGAGCCAGAACTGGTTCATCTAAATCAATTTGTAATTTATGTAGTTCAGTTATGGATTTTCACTGCTAATGCTTCAAAATGTGACCCAAGTATTTTTTAAGTTAACAAAACTAATAAAGTACAATTCAAACTGAGAGCAATTGCTTTTATTATTATTTTTTGTCAACCTCATTACAGCTTTGAGTTTCACTTTGCTTATATTCTGGATTCAAATCAACTCACATAAATCACAGATTCAGATAATTCGGGGCTCTCTCAGCAAGCACAGTCAGGATTCTCAGCAAACTTGTGCCACAA
Source organism: Piliocolobus tephrosceles (assembly GCF_002776525.5). NCBI lineage: Eukaryota > Metazoa > Chordata > Mammalia > Primates > Cercopithecidae > Piliocolobus > Piliocolobus tephrosceles. Next base: position 114,473,819 of record NC_045441.1, on the reverse strand, counting down.
CAAAATAATGGACATTCTATAATGTAATGCCCTGAGTAATCTGTTCTGAACTACATCAATATAGGAGAAACACAATGAAATTATTTAAAAATTTTTATATTTAAAAACATGTTTGTGAAGCTTTAGATGGATCTGACTTATTCTGAATTCCATTCTAGAATGAGTTTTAAAACAAGATTTCATTGTATTTGGATATCAAAATGGGACCCTCTATAAGAACTTAGAGGAAAGGAATTCATTTGGGAACTGTTCTTTCAGAGATTGTTGTACAAGATTAGTCTAAAGAATATGGAAGTCATGTATTTCTAGAGGACATGCTATTTTAACTTGTTCAGCTGTGGTTATCAAGTATCTTGTATCACAGGTGATACTGTATTTGCCAGTGAGCTGGAACTGGGTCAAGACCCACTACATGAAACATGACACTAGCAAGAGCTAGAAAGAAGCTCATGATGCCCTGAGAGCTGACAAGGCTCATACACTACAGAAATTCAGGGAAAGGCTCACTTCTTCCTTGATACTGTGACACTAAAGACATTATTTCATTCTTTTTATGCCTGCATAGTATTCCATGCTGTATATACACAACATTTTCTTTATTCAATCTTCCATTGATGGACACTTTGATTTCATGTCTTTGTTATTGTGAATAATGTTGTGAGAATAATGAGTGCAGGTGTCCTTTTGACATAATGATGTCCTTCCCCTGGGAAATGGGAATTGCTGGGTCAAATGGTAGTCCTGTTTTTAGTTCTTTAAATCGCCATACTATTTTTCAAAGAGGTTGTAGTAATTTACATTCCTACCAACAGTGTATAAGCATTCCATTTTATCTGCATCCTTTCAAATCTCTGTTAATTTTTAGTCCTTTGAGTAATGGCCTTTCTGATTGGTTTAAGATAGCATCTCATTGTGGTTTTAATTTGCATTTATCTGAAGACTAGTAATGTTGAGCATTTTTTCATGTATATGTTGGCTGCTTGTATGCCTTCCTTTGAGAAATGTCTGTTCATGTCCTTTGCCCATTTTTAAAATGGAATTATTTGTTATTTTTTCTAGTTAAGTTCCTTGTAAATTCTGGACATTAACCCTTTGTCCAATGCATTGTTGACAAAACTTTTCTCCCATTGCGGAGTGTTTATTTATTATGTTGATTCTTTTACTGGGCAGAAGCTTTTTAGTTTAATGAAGTCTCATTTATATATTTTTGTTTTTATTGTATTTGCACTTGAGGTCTTAGTACAAATTATTTGTCTAGGTTAATATTGAGAAAAGAATGCCCTAGATTTTCTTCTAGAATTTTTAGTTTCAAATCTTTTTTATGGTTGAATAGTACTCCATTGTGTATAAGTACTACATTTTCCTTATCAAGTCATCTATTGATGGACCCTTAAGTTGCTTCCACATCTAAGCTATTGTGAACAGTGCTGCAACAAACATGAGAGTGCAGATGTCCCTTTGATATACTAATATTCTTTCTTTTTAGTATATATTAAATAGTGGGCTTGCTGGATCATATGGTAGCTCAATTTTTAGTTTTTTGAAGAACCTCTAAACTGTTTTCCATAGTGTTACTAATTTATTAATTAGTGCTACTAATTTACATTCCCACCAGCCGTGTATGAGGGTTTTCTTTCCTCCACATCCTTGCCAGAATTTGCTATTGCCTGTCTTTTTGATAGAGGTCATTTTAACTAGGTTGAGATGATATCTCATTGTAGTTTTGATTTGCATTTCTCTGATGATTAATTATGTTTATCAATTTTTCATATTTTTTTCTGTTTGTGTATCTTCTTTTGAGAAATGTCTATTCGAATCTTTTACCCATTTTTTGATCAGACTGTTATCTTTTTCTTAAGAGTTGTTTAAGGTCCTTCTATATTCTGATATTAATCCCTTGTCAGATGGGTAGTTTGCAAATATTTTTCTCCCATTCTGTATGTTTTCTCTTCACTGTGTTGATTATTTCCTTTGCTTTGCAGAGGCTTTTTAATTTGATGGGATTCCATTTGTCCATTTTTGCTTTGGTTGCCTATGCTTATGGGGTATTGCTCAATTTTTTCTTTTCCCAGACCAATGTCCTAGAGATTTTTCTCAAAGTTTTATTGTAGTAGTTTCATAGTTTGAGGTTTTAGATTTAAATCTTTAATTGATGTTGATTTGATTTTTGTATCTGGCAAAAGATAGGGTACTAGTTTCATCCTTCTTCACATGAATATTTAGTTTTCCCAGCACCAATCATCAAAGAGATTGACTTTTTCCCAGTGTATGTGCTTAGTACCTTTGCCAAAAATGAGTTCACTGTAGGTTTGTGGATTTGTTCCTAGCTTCTCCTATTCCGTTTCATTCGTCTATGTGTCTATTTTTATGGCAGTACCATGCTGTTCTGATTATTATAGCTCTGTGGTATAATTAGAAATCAGGTAATGTGGTTTGTCCAGTTTTGTTCTTCTTACTTAGAATTGCTTTGGCTATTCTTGGTCTTTTGTGCTTCCATATAAATTTTAGGATTGATTTTCTATTTCTGTGAGGAATGTCATTGGCATTTTGGTAAAGATTATATTGACTCTGTAGATTGATTTGGGTAGTATGAACATTTTAACAATATTGATTCTTCCAATCTATGAATATGGAGTATCTTTTTTATTTTTTGGGTTCTCTTCAATTTCTTTCATCAGTATTTTATAGTTTTTATTGTAGAGATCTTTCATGTTTTTGATTAATTTCTAGATGTTTAATTTTTTTGTGGCTATTGTAAATGGGATTTTTTTTAGTTTCTTTTACAGATTGTTCACTTTTGGCTAATGATACTAATGCCTCTAATCTATGAGCATGGAATGTTTTTCTATTTGTTTGTGTCATCTATAATGCCTTTCATCTGTGTTTTGTAGCTGCCCTTGTAGATATCTTTTACCTCCTAGATTAAATGTATGCCTAGATTCTTTGTGTGTATTTGTGGTTATTATAAATAAAATTGAAATCTTGATTTGGTTCTCAGTTTGAATATTATGAGTGCATAGAAATACTACTGAAATTTGTATGTTGGTCTTGTATCCTGAAACTTTGCTGAAGTCATTTATCAAGCCTAGGAGTCTTTGAGAGGAGACTTTAGGGATTTTTAGTTATAAGATTATGTCATCCATGAACAGAGATAATTCGACTTCCTCTTTTCTAACTTGGATGCCTTTTATTTCTTTCTCTTTCCTGATTTCTCTAGCTAGGACTTCCAGTTCTTTGTTGAATAGAAGTGGTGGGAATGGGCATCTTTGTCCTCTTCCTTTCTTAGGGGAAAGGCTCTCAACTTTTCCTCATTTCGTTGGCTGTGGGTTTTCCATAGATGGTTTTTATTTTTTTGTCATATATTCCTTTGATGCCTAATTTGTTGAGGGTTGTCATCAAAAAGGGATGTTGGATTTTATTGAATACTTTTCCATATCTATAGAGATGATTATATGGGTTTTGTTTTTAATTCCCTTTATGTGGTGAATCACATTTATTGACTTGCGTATGTTGAATCATCCTTGTATCCCTGAAATAAAATCCACTTGATCATGATGTATTATGTTTTGATGTGCTGTTGGATTCAGTTTGCTAGTATTTTGTTGAGAATTTTTGCATCTGTGTATATTAGGGATATTGGACAGTAGTTGTCCGTTTTTTTGTGGCCTTCCCTGATTTTGGTGTCTGGGTGACGCTGGTTTCATAGGATAAGTTAGAGAGGAATCATTCCTCCTCAATTTTTTGAAATTATTTCAGAAAGATTGGTATCAGCTCTTCATTGTACATTTGATAAAATTCAACTGTGAATCCATTTTTTCCTGTGCTTATTTTTTGGGGGAAGGAGGGATAATTTAATTACTGCTTCTATTTTGTTACTCATTTTTGAGACCTTCAGGATTTCTATTTCTTCCTCGCTCACTTTTGGGAGCTTGTATGTTTCCTGGAATATATCCATTTCCTCTAGGTTTTCTAGTTTGTACACAAAGAGATGTTCATAGTAGTCTCTGATGACGTTTTGTATTTCTGTGATATTCATTATAAAATCACCTTTACCATTTCTGATTGTGCTTATTTAACTCCTCTCTTTTCTTCTTGGTTAATCTAGTGATTGGTCGATCAACTATGTTTATCTTTTCAAAGAAACAACTTTTTATTTTGTTGATCCTTTGGATAATATTTTTGGTCTCAATTTCATTTTGCTCTACTGGAATCTTTGTTATTTCTTTTATTCAGCTAGCTATGGGTTTGCTTTTATTTTGTTTCTCTGTTTTTTGTTTTGTTTTTTTCAGGTGCAATATTAGGTTGTAAATTTGAGATTTTCCTATATTTTTGATGTAGGCATTTAATGCTATAAACATTCCTCTTAGTGCTGGTTTTGCTAAATCCTGAAGGTTTGAGTAGGCAGTGTTTGTAAATTTTTTTTTCAATTTTATTTTTTTAAAAATTAATTCTTTTTTAATTTTATTGTTTACTCAAAGATCACTCAGAAGCAAATTATTTAGTTTTCATGTATTTAGGTGGTTTTGATGATACCTTTTGGTATTGATTTCTAATCTTATTCCACTGTGATCCAAGGAGATACTTGATATTATTTTTATTTTTTTAATTCATTGAGACTTGCTTTATGGCCAAGCATCTGGTTAATTTTGGAGATTGTTCTATGTACAGATGAGGAAAATGTATATTATGTGGTTTGTGGGTGAAATGTTCTGTTAATGTCTATTAGGTCTATTTGCTCTAGAGTCCAGTTTAAGTCCAAAGTTGTTTTGTTACTTTTCTACCTCAATGATCTGTCTATTGCTCTCAACGGGTTGGTGAAGTCCCCTACTATTATTATGTTGCTGTCTGTTTTTAGGTGTAACAGTATTTGTACTTTGAATCTAGATGCTCCTGTGTTGGGTGTATATCTTTCATTTCAGAATTTCCATTTTGGTAAGTGTATTGCTAGAGGGCCGTATAATACTGTGATAGTGTCATAATGTTCAGTTTTTCAAGGTGCCAGAGTTTTTATACTGTTTCCTTCTCATCTGGAGAAGCTGACATTCTTGTTTTTGAATCTACTTTCATTTCAATTGAATTTTTCCCCCTTAGAGACGATTGCAGTGTTGACTACAGTCTTTTGGCTTTGCTTCTATAGCCCTATGAACTTCCGTCTGCAGGTATTATATTGAGTTGTGCAGTTCAACCTCCATGCCAGTAGGTGGCTCTTGTGGGTAAAAGGTGGCTGTGACAACTGCAGATGGGCGCTTTACCGTGTGTTCTCTGTTTTTCAGGTGATGGGCTGGACACTGGAATGCCCAGTGCTTGACTTTCCTGTTCAGTTTTAGCAGTGGGGAAGCTAGGCAGAGTTGGACCACCTGGTTTCCCCACAAATACCCCAATGTTGAGCATGGGCACTGCTCCTGATGGGAGTGGCTGGGGAGTTCCTGCTGAAATGTGCCAAGGTCTCCGCAGGTGAGACGGCCGCAGTAGCTTCACGTCCTAGACAGGCAGGAACGTGATCTGTTTCTCTAATACATCCCTGTCCCAAGGCTCATGACTGTCAATTCAGACATGCACTGTCATCTATCTCGTGGCCACAATATATCTGAGACCTGTGGAAAACACCAGCCCCATGGTTCTCCATGGGAGTGACTTCACAGGGAAATTCTTCACTCAGCCCAATGTACCATTCATCCCTTCCCTGCGTCAGGGAGCCTCTCCCAGCTTCAGGCTGGTCCCACGTCATTAAGCTGGGACCAGCTTAATGGCTTTGCTCTCCTCTCCTTTCCATGATTCCCATCACTTCTTTGTTGAACTCCAGTGTGCTCTCTTAGGTGATCTACTTGAAGTGTTAATATTTACATGCTATCTTGATTTCTTTCTGTGAGAGAGGTGCTTACCAGCTACTTCTAGTCAGTCATCTTGCACAAGGATCTTTGAATATTTTAGACAGTTGATTCATGTAGAGTTAAAGTGAGAAGTATTCTGAGCAGGCATTTTGTAAAATGAATAAAGAATCAGGATTAGATTTTGTATTCATAGATATATAATAGTATTAAATATTTAATGATAGTCTTGACACTAATTCAGCAACACTGCTGAAAACAGCAGATGTCATGCTATGTTACACATGATTAAGGTACAAATTAATTATGTGTAAATTAAAAAATAGATTTCCAGGGTCACTTTCTGTGCCAAACAACTCACCACCAATCTAAGTTTGCTTAATACTTCTAAAAGGCAAGAATTTTCAGTGACACTCTTTTAGAATGCATTATAGGCATTTTGAGGGAATTAATACAACTGTAATCTATTAGCAAATACATTTCAGAGTATGTAGAAATTTCTCACTATCAGTGATCCTTATCAAAACTATTAACCAATACATGGCAAAACTATGTCTATTGAGTGCATTTTTTTCTTTATAAACTTGTTTTGAGTTTGCTGTGTTTGTTTATGAATGTGCTTATCTTCCTTGTGCCTTTAAAAAAAATCAGAGTTGAAAATATCAGATAAATAGTTAACATCAACATTTATGTGAGAGATAAGGATCCTGGTTGACTTATGAGGCACTGTGGATTAATTCTAGTCTATCTAAATATGTTACTAAAGTTATGGTTTGTGGGTGGAAGTATAAAAGTGGTTTGAGAAATTGTCACATTTGAACATAGTCACGAACAAAGTCACTGAAAAAATTTGACCGTTTAATTTTACGTTTACATAGAGGACAGGACTAAGACCCATGCTAGCTATTTTTGCTTAAAATAATAATTTGTTTTAAATTAGCATCTTCTCAACATATGCAAATCATTCTAATGTGCTATCGTGTTTTCCCGTGAACATTTGTTAACAGTAGGAGCTAAAATGATTGTTCTCATGGGATTGAATGACTTGAAGTGAAAACTACCCACATGTGACCACACTGCTGAATTGGTATTACAAAATGCACAAGGAAGAAAAGTAGGAAATGACAACCTAAATCTTCATACATTTGATGCAAATGGCAAAGGAAATCTGCAGCCACAGGGGTAACTCTCAAGACTAAATTAAAATAAATTTACACCAGAATTGTCCATATTCCAAGACAGATAAGGAAAAATAAAAAAAAAAAAAAAAAAAAAAAAAAAAAAAAAAAAAAAAAAAAAAAATAAAAAAAAAAAAAAAAAAAAAAAAAAAAAAAAAAAAAAAAAAAAAAAACGCTTATATATCATGTGATGGAGAACTTATAAGTGGCAATAGAGCAAAGCAGTGCAAATTTCACAAAATTCCCTTTATCTTCATAGTACAGCTATACTACTTCACATAATATCTAAGTGTTTATAATGAACTTTCTTTGCTCATGATTTGAGCGATAGACCTATTCATTTAGTCATTACAATAAGCCTGTGTGGAGAGCTCTTTTGTGATTCAAACTCCATAAATGAGACAAATGAGAAGAGAAAAATATGCAAAACAGGGAATCTACCTAACATAATTATAGCATGTCTTCCATACTTAAAAACCATGTTTTTTTTTTTTTTTTTTTTTTTTTTTTTTGCCTGGTAAGCTTTGGAGTGCTTGGAATTGTACATGGGAGATATATTTTATATGTAGGTAGGATAAAATAATTTTCAAGCTCTTCCAAGTATGACAACTGCCTTAATGCATGCCCTCTAAAGTTAATATTATCATTCAACAATAGCTTTGCACATTGTCTATTGTCCATTTGAAAGGCTATGTTTGGAGCTATTTCTTACTCATGCCATGTCTTAATTCTTTAAAACTTTATGTCACATAATAAAACTGCAAATATAGTAAAGGCCTCAATTATGATTAATTTATCTGAAACAATGGAACATGATTTTTAATATTTATATATTTTTATTGATTTTCAAAATTTTCTCCTTGAGTTTTAAAAATCTAACCAAAAGAGATTTTTTAACTTGTTTTCAAAGTATTTGACTCACTTTTACAGTAAACCAAATTATGTATCTCCTGTTACTTTCTTTGAGTTTACAAATATAGTTTATTTTATACTTGCAAGGAAAAAGTTAATTATATAATAGATACTTAGCACATACTTGACTGAAAAATTGAATTAGTTTGTTTTTCAGTATATTGTATTATTATCCCATATCAAATAATTCTTAATGGTAACTTAAAAGTGATCTTTGCTTGAATTGAAAAAAAATCTTTTAAAAATTGAATTAGAAAAGATTTGTCACTTTTCCCCTAAATATATCAAGAAATTCATTGTTTTACAAGTTTTTAAACTGACATGTTCCTTTTGCTGATCACCTAAGCCGTTGGATATTATGACTTCAGAGAGACCAATGAATTCTACACTTCCCTCACATTAAGAGTGTGTGTGTGTGTGTGTGTGTGTGTTTAAATTTCTTTTAAGTCCTCTAATTCCTTGTGAGAATTAGTTACTAATGAAGTATGAGTGATAAATTTCAGCTTTGACAACTGACTTTCTGTGCTAACCCACGCTTTGTTCAAAGCAGTCATTCCATCTTAAAGAGTGCTTATTTGTTTCACCAGGCTTTTCAAACTCAATCTTAGCTCTCATTTTTGCTGGTTGCATTCCAGATTTTAACTTTGCCAGCTCCCAGTTGTGTCTTTTTTAACTTTCACTCTAATTAGATTTTCAGTCATTGATGTCAATTGCATTTTTACTTGTATTAAGCTCTGTTCTTGCCTACCTTAGGACATTTTGTTTATTTGTTTGTGTGGTTGTTTATCAAGAAGAAGCTTAAAAGCTTAGAAACCAAGCTCCTTCTATTGATGCAGCAGAGTCTGCTAATACTAGTCCCACTATAAAAGTCTGTGGGTAGATGAGCTGATATCATATACAAATGATTGAAGTGATCTCAGTGGCACTCTTTCATGTTCCATCATGATACCGTTCTGTCATTCACTTATTAACATACTGAAAAAGTCATTTACTTTTTCTACTTCTTTTACTGTCTTACTTTCTTTTTTCTGATTTTGTTTTCATTCTTTTTTCTCTTCCTCCTCCAACTATACTTTGGGTTTTCTTCTAGCAGTCAGGGCTGAAAAGTTACTGATCTTCCTTTAACAATAGATCCCACCATTAAATGCTCTGCCTCCTATTTTGAATAATCAAATAGAAATTTTAAGGTTTTCATGGAATTGTTGGGAAGGAAAAAAATGTAACTTTGAGTATTTGATATATCCTTTGACTTCCAGTGAACATAACCAATGTTTAGACATTTTGCTTGCAAATAAGGCTGATGTATTCTTTTGAGCCATAGAACCATCCAAGTCACTTAAGGAAAGAGTATATGACATTTTTGAAAAATAAAAGTAAGAAAGAAAAAGAAAAAGGAAAAAAATAACCCAACAACAGCATTCTGCTGATGTCTGCATGGGATCAAACAACCTTATTTATTCAGTCTTAAAAAAATAAAAATAAGACATTTGTGTTGCTTTCACAAAGACATATTTCATTGAGGGTCGTGTATTTTTTAAATGAATTTAGGATTATATTAATGTGATTATTATCCTCAAAAGTGTCACTAGACTATAATTTAGAATAATGGAAGATGTGACTATTGATATATATTCTATTCAAATAGAAAGATATGCCAATTTAAGCATTTTTCTGCCCTTGAAAATATGTTTTGTAATCTCACAAAGTTGACTGACAAACCAGCTTTGGAAGTTTGCAATAACGGCATGGGTCTCAATAAAAACATTTGTTTTTTTTTTTTCTCCCTAGAATACCTTTCCATTTTCCAGATGTTTGTGACTTTATTTGTTCATGCTTCTCCACCAAGGAAAATAGTTTTCTTTGGTGCACACCATATCATTTTCAAGGTCTTTAATTTGCCTTCTCCATTGGTCACAGTCACCTTGCACCAATCCGGTGCTGGAGCGTTCTAGTGTAATGTGTAGGCTATTAAAATGAAGCAGTCAGGGGGAACTGGTTTCAAGTCCAAGAGAAGAAGTGATGAAAATTATATGCAACTAATCCTTTTGCTATTTGAAGTGACTGTAAAAGATAATGGATATGACAGCAAACAGATCAGCAGTACAAAGAAAAAAAAATGTAATACAGAATAAAATTTCAATATAAAGCAATTGTTAAAGAGAAGAAAAATCTCCTCAGTTGATTCTTTGGAAACATTTCCCCCTACACAACCAAGTATGACTTGAATGTATTCTTTTTCAAATTTTGTCAAATTGATTATTAAAATTATAAGTACATAAATTATCTGGAGTATTTTAAAAACTAGTCTAAATTAATAATGGGAAGAGTCAAGCTTCTAAATGATAGAAAATATTTTACATAATTAAAATATTCTACCTTTTATTTGAGTGTTCTATAATTTACAGAAGCTTTCTTTTTGTCTGTTTGCTATGTGCTGTGTGCTTCAGAAATCCCTGTTAAAAAACTGAATAGGTCCGGCACTGTGGCTCACGCCTGTAATCGCAGCACTTTGGGAGGCCCAGGTGGCTGGATCACGAATCAGGATATGGAGACCTCCTGGCCAACGTGGCGAAACCTCGTCTCTGTTAAAATACAGAAAAAAAATAGCTGGGTGTGGTGGCGCACGCCCGTAGTCCTAGCTACTGGAGAGGCTGAGGCAGGGGAATCACCTGAACCCAGGAAGTGGAGGTTGCAGTGAGCCGAGATCGCACCACTGCACTCCACCCTGGTGGCAGAGCAAGACTCTTAACAACAACAACAAAACAAAACTGAATAAAGAAGCAGTTACAAATGATAAAGAGGAAATGAGAGACTGATTTTTTTTTTTTTGTAATATATTAACTTCATTGTCTTAAATGCTTAGAAAATCGGGTTTTAACTACAGTTTCTCCTTTACATTAGGAGAAAAGAAAAAGTTTACAACTAAAAATCATCATTTCAGAGTACCGTGTTTAGAGAAGAATCAAGAAAATAATTTCTATGTTCATCCTCTGCCTGTTGAGTGCTTTGATGATTCTCCTTAACACGTGTTTACAATTCCCTTGTGAAAAATAAAGCTGATTTTAACAATGTGAAGAATTCAGTTTCACATTTTGTGAAGTATGAAAAGTGTTCCACAAATGAACTGCATTGCTAGTTTATGTTTCCCGAATGAAAGAGTAGGTGATTGATGATGAAATGAACTAACAATTTCAAAGTAAGTGTGTATAATGGAGAGACTTGGAACACGGCTGTGTTCTCACCAATGTATAACTAACTGCCTGGGGATAATACAGAAATTGCCTTTTGCTTGCTAGTATAAATTTTAAATCAATCTCTTCAGTCAATCAGAAGAAGAGAGGCTGGTCTGGCTCCTGCCACAGCCCCTAAATTTGTTATTAACTTTGTTCACAGAATTTATGATTTATTTATTTTTTAATAACCAACTTACACAGCAGACACTGATGGATCAGCTATGATTTAGGTTTTGGAAGCGTTTCAGCCTGTATTTTACACAAGATTACACATCTTTAGAAATGTCATATCATTTTCAAAATCATCCACAAATGTTATAAAATAAAATAATTTATAAAATGTTATAAATTAAAAGTGTTATAAATTAGCCACATTTAGAAAATATAATTTCTTAATGAAATATAATATCCACCTTTGTAAAAAAAATATTAAATATAAACTGAAAGATGTGTAATTTATATTAGTATGAGTACAATATGAGGGGTTTCTGAATTGTACATTACCTAAATTCTCTTTCTCATGCCAGGTACATTATTTCATTTCCTTCATAAATTTCCTGGACACACTCAAAGTAAGACTTACCTTCTTTAGACCTCCACCAGAAAGGATCAGTCCAGAACTTCCTCTTGATATGACCCAACCTCTAATGCCATTTCCTTTTTCCCTGAACTTCGTCGCTATCTATTTGGAATCATTGGACCTAAACTAATTATAACCTTTATCTCTGTTTTCTATCTGTATAAATTTAAGGTTAGTAAGTCCAATTTTGTTAAGGGGTTGTATTAGTCCATTTTCATCCTGCTGATAAAGACATACCTGAGATTGGGAAATTTACAAAAGAAAGGTTTAATGGACTTACAGTTCCATGTGACCGGGGAAGCCTCACAGTCTTGGGAGGTGAAGAGCACATCTCACATGGTGGCAGACAAGAGAGGAGAGCTTGTGTGGGGAAACTACCCCTTTGTAAAACCATCAGATCTTGTGAGACTTATTTACTATCACGAGAACAGCATGGGAAGGACCTGCTTTCATGATTCAATTACCTCCCACCAGGTCCCTCCAGTAACATGTGGGAATTCAAGATGAGATTTGGGTGGGGACACAGCAAAACAGATCATGGGTGAAGTGTGGGCTCTTAGTATATTCAAACTGGGATAATGTACATCATACCCCTTAAGTAATTTCTCATAATCCACTCCCTCACAGACCCCCAACCTTCTGAATATTCAATATCATTTCATACTCTGTGTCCATGTGTTACTTGGCATCTGCTTATAAGTGAGAACATGCAGTATTTGTCTTTCTGTGTCTGATTTTTTTCTTTAGATAATGGTCTCCAGGTACATCCAAGTTGCTGCAAAATACATTATTTCATTCTTTTTTATGGCTGAAAAGTATTCCATTGTGTATATATACCACATATTCTTTATCCCATCATCCATTGATGAACACTTAGGCTGAGTCCATATCTTTGCTATTGTAAATAGGTCTGTGATAAAAATATAAGTGCAGATAACTTTTTGATATAATGACTTATTTTCCTTTGGGTAAATACCCAGTAGTGGGATTACTGGATCAAATCGTAGTTTAATTTTTAGTTCTCTGAGAACTCTTCATGCTTCTTTCCACAGAGGTTATACTAATTTACATACCCACCTACCTGACTTCAACTGCAAGCCTATAGTAACCAAAACAGCATGGTACTGGTATAAAAATGGATACATAGATCAACAGAATAAAATGGAGAACCCAGAAATAAGTTGCATACTTGCAGCCAACTGATTTTTGACAAAATCAAAAAGCCATACACTAGGAAAAGGAAACCTTTTCAGCAAATGATGCTGAGAAAATGGATTGCCATATGAGAATAATTAAACTTTGTCTCTTTTTATATTAATCACCAGGAATCTCAGGTCTCCAGGTTATTCCTCATGGCCCAGATTCTAATTCTTCTTTTCTGTCTATTTTTAATCCCTTTCCCAGCTCCTGAAACCTTTCTATTTTTTGGTCTCTAGAATTCACTATATTCTCAAACATTTCTGAGTATTCCTGTCATTTTCCTGCTCTACTGCCCTCTGGCTTCTCACACAGCTCACTTAACTGCTGTTTGTCTCCTTTCTTACCACCTCTAACTACTGGGCCTGGAGATGTACTAGATATTCATCTTATACTAATTGCCAGTTCTAATGTATTATATTCTCTTTTTCTCTAAAGACCACAAGTTCAAATGACTCAAATCATTTTCTCCTCATCCCTTGAAGATTTGACACCTGACTCACAATTACTGTCTTTAAAACTACTCCTCTATTTTTTCTGTTGATATCAAATCACAAAGATAATTTTCTTCATATATTGACCTCTTAATTTCTAAGATAATTGTTTCTAACTCCACCACAGTCACTCACTACCATATTCATACTATAAACTTCATCTTTCCTAATCAAAGTAACCCAACCCCATAGTTTCTGTTTGAAACCTACCACTTTCCAATCATCACTTTCTATCTTTATAGCTCAAGCTCTCTAGCCCTCCTCCCCATTTCTTCCACCCTATCCAGAATTATGATCCATTTATCTTACTGAATTTTTGCAAGCACTCATACTATTCATGTCATTATCCCGTTTCTATAGCTTGAAATTTATAATCAAAATTTAAAATCCCTCACTTGCCTATCCTCTCAACTGTCTTGCCACTTTCCCATTCATCCCCTTTTAATAATCCCCTGATCCTTAATAAAACTCAATTCTTTAACTATTTCTTCTCTTTATTCATGGATGGAGAAAAGCAGTGCCCGTGCAAACTGATCACATTTGTTGATATTTAAGAGCTTACCTTAAAATGGTCTGTAATGCTGTCTGGACACACACAATAATTCCCTAGGCCTTTAATCTCTTACCCTTCCAGATAAGCATTTCATTTATTCCCTGTTCTTTTTAAATCTCAAAAGACTTGTCTTAGTCCATTTGGACTGCTGTAATAAAATACTATATACTGGGTGGTTTATAGTAATTTATTGTTCACAGTTCTGAAGACTGAGAAGTTCATGATCAAGACACTGACCGATCTGGTTTCTAATAAGGGCCAACTTTTCAGTTCCTAGAAGGTTCCTCCTTGATGCTTTTTCATGTGGTGGAAAGGGCCACCAAGTTCCCTTGGGCCTCTTTTGTAAAGGCTCTAATCCCATACATGAGTGCCATTTTGCCATCTCCCTGCCTGATCACCAGCCAAAAGCCCCACCTTCTGAGACCACCATCTTGGGAATTAGGATTCCAACACATGAATTTGAGGGGGGACACAAACATTCAGAACATAGTGATACCACACATTCACTCAATGGGAATTACTGATTCTCATTTCACTGGGAAAATAGAAGCAATTGAAAGACAATTTTCACAAATTCCCATTACTGTGTGTACCTACTTACCTGTACCTGTCTTCTCTTCCACTGCTTCGAACTAAACTTTGTCCTTGGAAAAAGCCTGCTTCCTATGGTGAATCATAACCCACTACCTTTTGCCTGCTCAAGATTTGCTTCCTCAAATATCCTCATTCTCTCCTGAATTATAATTTGTCCTTGTCTTTCTACCATGTCCTCTCCTTTACCATATTAATATGCAATATTTCTCTCATTTTAAAAGTTCTTTAATTCCTTTCCCCAACCCATTTTTCTATTTTATATTACACTTAATTTATTGACTCTTTCAACTTTCTATCTTTTAATTCTCCCCTAAAGCCATTACAAACTGGATCCTTGCCCTCACAAATATAGTGAAAGTTATCTACTCTTATTGAAGCCACCAATGATGCCATGTTGCTAAATCCAGGGGTAATTTTTATTCAATTATCATTATGTTTAACCTTTTAAGGAGCATGAGATGCAATAAATCACTTCTTTATTAACAATATTTCTCTAATTTCTTCATCATGCAGAGCCTCGGAGCTCTGTTCTTGTACTTCTCTTCATTTTAAAATATCTGCTCATATCATCTAATCTAAACACACATCTATTAATATATATTGATAACCCTCAAATTTGCATCTCAGACCGTGCCTTTCCCTGCCACTTCAGACTCATATAGCTTAATGATTTCTTGAATTTCAAATTAACTTTCAACACTGAATATCTACAAAATTCCTGTAAGTCCTATTTTTGCCAAATCATTACCCAGATCTATTAATAACAATACCTTTACAGTTATTCAAAACAAAAACTTTGGTCTCATCTTTGATTTTCTTCTCACTCACATCCTACTTCCAATTTATTTCTAAATTATGCTGACTTTATTCTTGTAAGATATCAAAAATCTAACTATTTTTACCACTTCCACCATGGTATATGTCATCTTTATTTTCTCACATGGGCAATTGAAATGACTTTCTAACAAGTGTCTTTGATTCAATCCTCAATTCCCTTGAATCTATTTTCCCAGCAGCCAGAGTTTTTCTTTTAAAATATATGGCACATTATATCTCTGCACTGCCCGAAATTCTGTAATAGCTTTCAATTTTCCTCAGAGCAACCTACTCTACAAGGCCCTACTGTATCTAATATCATCACCAGAGTTCAACATTCCCCTCTTAGTAATCAATAGAACAAGATGACAGAAAATCAGTAAGGATATAGAAGACCTGAACAACACTATTGGACAACTTAACCTAATTGACATTTGTAGGACACTTCACCCAAGAAAAAGCAAATATCCATTCTTTTCAAGTTTATGCTGAACAGTCACCAAGATAAACCATATTCTGGCTCATGAAACAAATCTTAAAAAATTTGGAAGAATTGAAATAATGTAGAGTACATTCTAAGATAGCAGTGGGATTCAATTAGAAATAGATAACTGAAAGATAACTGTAAAACCCTTCGGTATTTGAAAATCAAATAACATATTTCCAAGTAACCCATGGATCTAAGGGGAAGTCACATGGCAGATTAAAAATATTTTTAATTGCATGAAGAAAACAACATACTGAAGTTTAGGAGATACAGCTAAAAGAGAGCATAGAGAGAAACCTAAATGTTTATGTTGTAAAAGAAAAATGTCTCAAATCAATGACTAATCTTCCACCTTAATAAACTAGAAAAAGAAGAACAATTCAAGTCCAAAGAAATAAGAGGAAAGTGCATGATCAAGAATAGAAATCAACAAAAGTAAGAGCAAAAAAATAAAAAATAAAAATAGAAAATCAGTAAAAACGGAAGGTCATTATTCAAACATACCAATAACATTGATTAACTTCAAGAAAAGCAGACAAGAAAAATTAAACAGCGGGGTGGCACACAAGATGGCCAAAGAGAAACAGCTCCAGCCTCCAGCTCTCAGGGTGAGCGACACAGAAGATGGGTGATTTCCACATTTTCAACTAAGGTGCAGACCAACACATCACACCTCACACGGCTGGGTACACCCTGAGACAAAGCTTCCAGAGCAAGAATCAGACAGCAATACTCACTACTCAGCAATATTCTATCTTCTGCCACCTCCGCTGCTGATACCCAGGCAAACAGGGTCTGGAGTGGACCTCAAGCAAACTCCAACAGACCTGCAGCTGAGGGTTCTGACTGTTAGAAGGAAAACTAGCAAACAGAAAGGACACCCACACTAAAATCCCATCAGTATGTCACCATCATCAAAGACTAAATGCAGATAAAACCACAAAGATGGGGAAAAAGCTGGGCAGAAAAGCTGGAAATTCAAAAATTCAGAGCACATCTCCCCCTCCAAAGGAACGCAGCTCATCGCCAGCAATGGAACAAAGCTGAACGGAGAATGACTTTGACAAGTTGAGAGAAGAAGGCTTCAGTCGATCAAACTTCTCAGAGCTAAAGGAGGAACTATGTAACCAGTGCAGAGAAACTAAAAAACCTTAAAAAAAGAATGGATGAATGGATAACTAGAATAATCAATTCAGAGAAGACCTTAAAAGAACTGACAGAGATGAAAACCATGACAGGAGAACTACGTGACAAATGCACAAGCTTCAGTAACCTACTCGATCAACTGGAAGAAAGATTATCAGTGATTGAAGATCAAATGAATGAAATGAAGCAAGAAGAGAAATGTAGAGAGAAAAGAGTAAAAAGAAATGAACAAAGCCTCCAAGAAATACAGGATTATGTGAAAAGACCAAATCCACGTCTGATCGGTGTGCCTGAAAATGGAATAAAGTTGGAAAACATTCTGCAGGATATTATTCAGGAGAACTTCCCCATCCTAGTAAGGCAGACCAACATTCAAATTCAGGAAATACAGAGAATGCCACAAAGATACTCCTTGAGAAGAACAACTCCAAGATACATGATTGTCAGATTCACCAAAGTTGAAATGAAGGAAAAAATGTTAAGAGCAGACAGAGAGAAAGGCTGGGTTACCCACAAAAGGAAGCCCATCAGACTAACAGCAGATTTCTCAGCAGAAACTCTCCAAGCCAGAAGACAGTGGGGGCCAATATTCAATATTCTTAAAGAAAAGAATTTTCAACTGAGAATTTCATATCCAGCCAAACTAAGTTTCATAAATGAAGGAGAAATAAAAATCCTTTCCAGACAAGCAAATGCTTAGAGATTTTGTCACCACCAGGCCTGCCCTACAAGAGATCCTGAAGGAAGCACTAAAAATGGAAAGGAACAACTGGTACCAGCCATTGCAAAAACATGCCAAAATATAAAGTTCATCGATGCTAGGAAGAAACTGCATCAACTAACGAGCAAAATAACCAGCTAATATCATAATGACAGGATCAAGTTCACACACAACAATATTAACCTTAAATGTAAATGGACTAAATGGTCCAATTAAAAGACACAGACTCGTAAATTGGATAAAGAGTCAAGACCCATCAGTTTGCTATATTTAGGAGACCCATCTCACATGCAGAGACACACATCGGCTCAAAATGAAGGGAAGGAGAAAGATCTACCAAACAAATGGAAAACAACAACAACAAAAAGCAGGGTTTGCAATCCTAGTCTCTGATAAAATAGACTTTAAACCATCAAAGATCAAATGAGACAAAGAAAGCCATTACATAATGGTAAAGGGATCAATTCATCAGGAAGAGCTAACTATCCTAAATATATATGCACCCAATGCAGGAGCACCCAGATTCATAAAGCAAGTCCTTAGAGACTTACAAAGAGACTTAGACTCCCATACAATAATAATGGGAGACTTCAACACCCCACTGTCAACATTAGACAGATCAACAAGACAGAAAATTAACAAGGATATCCAGGAATTAAACTCCACTCTGCACCAAGCAGACCTTATAGACATCTACAGAACTCTCCACCCAAAATCAACAGAATATACATTCTTCTCAGCACCACATCACTCTTATTCCAAAATTGACCACATAGTTGAAAGTAAAGCACTACTCTGCAAATGTAAAAGAACAGAAATTATAATAAACTGTCTCTCAGACCACGGTGCAAACAAACTAGAACTCAGGACTAAGAAACTCAATCAAAACCGCTCAACTACATGGAAACTGAACAACCTGCTCCTGAATGACTACTGGGTACATAATGAAATGAAAGCAGACATAAAGATGTTCTTTGAAACCAATGAGGACAAAGATACAACATACCAGAATCTCTGGGACACATTTAAAGCAGTGTGTAGAGGGAAATTTGTAGCACTAAATGCCCACAAGAGAAAGCAGGAAAGACTAAAATTGACACCCTAACATCACAATTAAAAGAACTAGAGAAGCGAGAGCAAACACATTCAAAAGCTAGCAGAAGGCAAAAAATAACTAAGATCAAAGCAGAACTGAAGGAGATAGAGACACAAAAAACCCTCCAAAAAATCAATGAATCCAGGAGCTGGTTTTTTGAAAAGATCAACAAAATTGATAGACCACTAGAAAGACTAATAAAGAAGAAAAGAGAGAAGAATCAAATAGATGCAATAAAAAATGATAAAGGGGATATCACCACCGACCCCACAGAAATACAAACTACCATCAGAGAATACTATAAACAGCTCTACACAAATAAACTAGAAAACCTAGAAGAAATGGATAATTTCCTGAACACTTACACTCTCCCAAGACTAAACCAGGAAGAAGTTGAATCCCTGAATAGACCAATAGCAGGCTCTGAAATTAAGGCAATAATTAATAGCCTACCAACCAAAAAAAGCCCACGACCAGACGGATTCACAGCTGAATTCTACCACAGGTACTAGGAGGAGCTGGTACCATTCTTTCTGAAACTATTCCAATCGATAGAAAAAGAGGGAATCCTCCCTACCTCATTTTATGAGGCCAACATCATCCTGATACCAAAGCCTGGCAGAGACACAACGAAAAAAGAGAATTTTAGACTAATATCCCTGATGAACATTGATGCAAAAATCCTCAATAAAATACTGGCAAACCAAATCCAGCAGCACTTCAAAAAGTTTATCCACCATGATCAAGTGGGCTTCATCCGTGAGATGCAAGGCTGGTTCAACACATGCAAATCAATAAATGTAATCCAGCATATAAACAGAACCAAAGACAAAAACCACATGATTATCTCAATAGATGCAGAAAAGGCCTTTGACAAACTTCAACAGCCCTTCATGCTAAAAACTCTCGATAAATTCGGTATTGATGGAACATATCTCAAAATAATAAGAGCTATTTATGACAAACCCACAGCCAATATCATACTGAATGGGCAAAAACTGGAAAAATTCCCTTTGAAAACTGGCACAAGACAGGGATGCCCTCTCTCACCACTCCTATTCAACATAGTGTTGGAAGTTCTGGCCAGGGCAATCAGGCAAGAGAAAGAAATAAAAGGTATTCAGTTAGGAAAAGAAGAAGTCAAATTGTCCCTGTTTGCAGATGACATGATTGTATATTTAGAAAACCCCATCGTCTCAGCCCAAAATCTCCTTAAGCTGATAAGCAACTTCAGCAAAGTCTCAGGATACAAAATCAATGTGCAAAAATCGCAAGCATTCTTATACACCAGTAACAGACAAACAGAGAGCCAGATCATGAATGAACTATCATTCACAATAGCTTCAAAGAGAATAAAATACCTAGGAATCCAACTTACAAGGGATGTAAAAGATCTCTTCAAGGAGAACTACAAACCACTGCTCAGTGAAATCAAAGAGGACACAAACAAATGGAAGAACATTCCATGCTCATGGATAGGAAGAATCAATATCGTGAAAATGGCCATACTGCCCAAGGTTATTTATAGATTCAATGCCATCCCCACTAAGCTACCAATGACTTTCTTCACAGAATGGGAAAAAACTGCTTTAAAGTTCATATGGAACCAAAAAAGAGCCCGCATTGCCAAGACAATCCTAAGCCAAAAGAACAAAGCTGGAGGCATCACGCTACCTGACTTCAAACTATACTACAAGGCTACAGTAACCAAAACAGCATGGTACTGGTACCAAAACAGAGATAGACCAATGGAACAGAACAGAGCCCTCAGAAATAATACCACACATCTACAGCCATCTGATCTTTGACAAACCTGAGAAAAACAAGAAATAGGGAAAGGATTCCCTATTTAATAAATGGTGCTGGGAAAATTGGCTAGCCATAAGTAGAAAGCTGAAACTGGATCCTTTCCTTACTCCTTATATGAAAATTAATTCAAGATGGATTAGAGACTTAAATGTTAGACCTAAAACCATAAAACCCTAGAAGAAAACCTAGGTAATACCATTCAGGACATGGCATGGGCGAGGACTTCATGTCTAAAACACCAAAAGCAATGACAACAAAAGCCAAAATTGACAAATGGGATCTAATTAAACTAATGAGCAAAAGAAACTACCATCAGAGTGAACAGGCAACCTACAGAATGGGAGAAAATTTTTGCAATCTACTCATCTGAAAAAGGGTTAATATCCAGAACCTACAAAGAACTCAAACAAATTTACAAGAAAAAAGGAAACAACCCCATCAAAAAGTGGGCAAAGGATATGAACAAACACTTCTCAAAAGAAGACGTTCATATAGCCAACAGACATGTGAAAAAATGCTCATCATCACTAGCCATCAGAGAAATGCAAATCAAAACCACAATGAGATACCATCTCACACCAGTTAGAATGGCAATCACTAAAAAGTCAGGAAATAACAGGTGCTGGAGAGGATGTGGAGAAATAGGAACACTTTTACACTGTTGGTGGGACTGTAATCTAATTCAATCATTCTGGAAAACAGTGCGGCGATTCCTCAAGGATCTAGAACTAGAAATACCATTTGACCCAGCCATCCCATTACTGGGTATATACCCAAAGGATTATAAATCATGCTGCTATAAAGACACATGTACACATATGTTTATTGCAGCACTATTCACAATAGCAAAGACTTGGAATCAACCCAAATGTCCATCAGTGACAGACTGGATTAAGAAAATGTGGCACATTTAGGCCGGGCACGGTGGCTCAAGCCTGTAATCCCAGCACTTTGGGAGGCTGAGACGGGCGGACCACGAGGTCAGGAGATCGAGACCATCCTGGCTAACCCGGTGAAACCCCGTCTCTACTAAAAAAATACAAAAAACTAGCCAAGTGAGGTAGCGGTTGCCTGTAGTCCCAGCTACTTGGGAGGCTGAGGCAGGAGAATGGCGTGAACCCGGGAGGCAGAGCTTGCAGTGAGCTGAGATCTGGCCACTGCACTCCAGCCTGGGTGACAGAGCGAGACTCTGTCTCAAAAAAAAAAAAAAGAAAATGTGGCACATATACACCATGGAATACTATGCAGCCATAAAAAAGGATGAGTTTGTTTCCTTCGTAGGGACATGGATGCAGCTGGAAACCATCATTCTCAGCAAACTATGGCAAAAACAGAAAACCAAACACCACATATTCTCACTCATAGGTGGAAATTGAACAATGAGATCACTTGGACACAGGAAGGGGAACATCACACACTGGGGCCTACTGTGTGGAGGGCACGGGGGGAGGGATAGCATTAGGAGATATACCTAATATAAATGACGAGTTAATGGGTACAGCACACCAACATGGCACATGTATACATATGTAACAAACCTGCACATTGTGCACATGTACCCTAGAACTGAAAGTATAATAATAAAAAAAAAAAGAAGAAAAAAAGAAAACTGAAAAGAGAAGACAAAGGTTACAAATGTCAGGAATGAAAGAGGGGATATTGCCACAGGCTTTAGAGGCATTAATACCATAACAATGGAATAGTCTGAAAACACTCTCTGATCACAAATTCAAATAACTAGATGAAATAGCTCAACCCCTTGAATGACACACATTACCCATAGGTATTCAAAAAGAAATAGGTAATCTGAACTGTCCTACATCAACGAAAGAAGTTACATTTATAGTTAAAACCCTCTCAGTAAGGAAAATTGCAGTCCCACATGACTACTGTGGCATAGCACAGAAACAGACCAATAGAATAGGTAGGGATTCCAGATATAGAATCACACATATATGGCAAATTACCTTTTGGAAAAAGTTAATTCAATGCAGAAAATATTGTTTTTTTTAACAAATGGCACCACAAAAACTGGATATCAACAAAGAAAATAAAACAAAGACTGAAAAAAAGAAGGAGAGAAGGACAGAAGAAAGAGAGAGGTAAAGAGAAATGGAGGAGGGCCTAGAAAAAGGAAATAAAAGTCTCAAACTACACCTTTCACCATATACAAATGTTAACTCAAAATGGACCATGGACATAGTAAAACTAAAAGATTCCAGAAGAACACATAGAAGAAAAATCTTTGCGATCTTTGATTAAGCAAAGATTTCTTGGATAAGAGAACAAAATCACAATTCATTCAAACACTGGTAAGTTGGACTTCATCAAAACTAGCAAATTTTGCTCTGAAAAACAAATTGTAAGAGTTCCAAAGAACTCTCAAAATTTATTAATAAGAAAACCAATAACCTAATTTTTTAACGTGTGTGAAGAATTCAATGGACATGTCTCACAGATAAAAAGTTAGTTATATGAAAAAATGTTTGACATCTTCAGTCACTAGGGAAATGCAAGCTAAAAGCACAACGATCTGCCATTATTGACCTATTAAAAAACGTCTAAATTTGAACAAACAAACTGGCAATAGCAAGCAATAGTGAGTATATAGAGCAATTGGAACTGCTGTACTTTACTGGTGGTAACACAAAATGATACAATGACTATAGAGAACGGTTTGGAGTTTCTTATAAAATAAAACATACTTAATATGTACCCAGTAATTTATTCCACCGGTAGGATTCCACTCAAGTTGAAATAAAAACTTACATTTATATTAAAAACTATACATGAATATTTCTAGCACCTTTATTCATAATTCCAAAGGTAAAAACAATAAACTTCTCCCTCAACTAGGGAATCAATAAGCAAACTATGGCACATCTATACAACAGAATTCTACAAAGCTATGAAAGGAGCAGATTACTGATTTGTGAAACAACATGGATGGATCTCAAATGCATTATGTCAAGTGAGAGAAGGCAGTCCCAAAAAACTATATATTGTATGATTAATTTATATTATATTCTGGAATAGGAAAAACTCTAGGGGCACAATACAAATCAGTGACTACTAGGGCATGAAGATTGAGGAGCAAATTGACTAGTGCACAGGGAAATTTTGAGGGGGTGACACTACTGTTCTGCATATTGATTTTAATGGTGGTTACATGATTTTGTGCATTTCTCAGAGATCCCACAACTGTATGCTAAAAAACAGTGAGTTCTACTGTACATGAAGGATATCAAATTGTTAAAAGGAAGATATGCAAATAACAAATAAGCATATGACAACTGATTGAACATCATTAGTCTTCAAATCATGTAAATTAAAGCCACACTGAAGCAACTTTATACACACTTGATTAGGTAAAAGTTAAAATGGACAACAGTAAATATGTTGAAAATGTGGGAGCAACTGGAACTCTCAGACATTGCTGGTAGACAAAAAATTATTTGGCTGCTTCTTATAAAGATAATATACTTATCCTCTATCTAAACAATTACTCTCTTAACTATTTACCCAAAATAAATGAAAATATGTCCAGAGAAATTATACAAGAATATTAATATCTGTGCATTAAAGAAGTGTTATAATGTAAATTATGGGACATTAATATAATAGATAATACTTTAATAATAAAAAGAAAATGTACATGTAACAACATCAAGAATTTCAAACCCATCGAGGTGAGAGAAAGATGCTAGACGTAGATGTATATCCTGTATTTTTCTATTTATATGAAGTTAAAAAAAAAAAGTCCAATCTATATGGTAATTCAAAGTTTGGATGCCTGTGAAGTAGAAGTTGACTGGGAGGAGACACCAGAGGACTTTGTAGAGTGATGGAATTATTCCAGGTCATGATTGAATTGTTATTACATGGGTGTATACATGTGTCACAACTCATCAAATTATGCATTTCACAGTAATTAAATTTTACCTCAATTAAAAAAAGGAAAATCTTGCTTGGAAGCTTTGCAATTCTTAAAACACTTTAAGAAGCCTTCCCAGTCCACTCAGCCTGCTGCAAAAAAGTGGTTGGTTCTGAAGAGCTTGCTGGGAAGGCAGTGTAAAGCTTTTTCCTGCCTGCTCATCTGACTGCAGAGGCTACCCCCAAACAATAATAGCCTCCTCTTTACTTCTGACTGCTATACCTCATGCAACTTCTCTTACTGGCAAATTCTAACCTGGAACTACAAAGACAGAGGAATCTCACTAACAGAAAAGAGTGATCCCATATTCATGACAGACAAGTACTCCGGGTAATGTAGTACAAACAAAAGAAAATTCATTGAAGCTATTTGTGAAAAAATATGTAGCCAAAATAAGCAATCAGCTGTTCTAGTTTTTTTTTTTCTTTCTTTCTTTCTTTTATCAAGCAGCTTTTTCTGGTATTGTTATATTCCAAGCAATTAATATTTTTAGTTTTTCATAATTAATTATATAATAGAAACACTTTAACTCTATTCCCTTTTGAAAGTCCACTAAAATGACAGCAAGATATCTATTTTTTAAAGTATTCAACTAGATAGATTAGAACAAGAGATGTCAACAGACTTTTGGAAGTTATAAATTGATTAGGTTAGTAGTAACTATGAGAACAGATATAATAGAAATCTAAGTAGTTCAGGACTCAGAACATGATGCCCCCAAAATACGGCACATTGACATACTGAGTATATTTAAAACTGAAAACAAATTGAGAAAAACACAGGAGCAGAAAGGTCCCTCTCTGACCTTCTCCCACCTTTTTCCCCTGACACATGGTCATACAAGTCTCTCTTACCTTCTTGCCTTGAAAATAGGTCCTAAGATCCTCATTCCAGAGGAGTCCTTTCTGTACCCAGAAGCCAAGAAGAATCTGAAAAAACAGGCCCTCCAAAGTTCTCTCAATTTATTATTTCTGTTTGTATTTGTTTTTATTATTTATTATTATTGTTTTATTAAATTTATATTAAGTTTATTATTGTCATTTTTATCATTATTTGTCTCCAATCACACGCCGCATGATTGTCCATAACAAAACACGATTTTCCCTGAGACTTTGAGTCTTCATTTTTGGAGCCTCTGTGTCTCATAAAACTTATATTAAAGAAAGTGATATGCTTTTCTCTTGTTAATCTTTATTTGTTATAGGGGTATCCCCTTAAGCCTTGTGATGGGTGAGGAAAATATATTACTTTCTTTCCCTTACATGTCTAAAAGAAACGAGTTGATGTGTACTGCAGAATTCTACAAAACTCAGGAAGTGGAAGGCCTCTCTGAAGGCAGGAGAGTAGGGAACCTGATGTTGGGAAGTCTATTTGAAAAACTGCATAGGTGGCTCACTCCTGTAATCCTAGCACTTTAGGAGGCTGAGGAGGGTGGATCACAAGGTCAGGAGATCGAGACCATCCTGGGTGAGACCCCATCCCTTCTAAATATACAAAAATTAGCTGCGCGTAGTGGCATGTGACTGTAATTCCAGCTACTCAAGAGGCTGAGGCAGGAGAATCACTTGAACTAGGGAGTTGGAGGTTGCAGTGAGCTGAGATAGCGCCACTGCACTGCAGCCTGGCAACAAAGCGAGACTCTGTATCAAAGAAAAAAAAAGAAAAGCTTCATAGGAAGCCAATAGATTACTAGGGGTCCTCCCCCACTACCCTCAACTGGAACAGTATCTTCATACACTCTGGCATTAAAGATGATGTGTATTCTCTGGAGGAATGTAATAGAAAGCTCTGTACTAAGAACGGAAAGGAATAGATGGAGGCAGAGTGTTGCAACCTAGGTCTTTGCTACTCAAAGTATGTTCCATGGACTAGTAGAATTAAGGACTCCTGGGACCTTGTTAGAAATTCAGAAACTCAAATTCTACATTAGATATCTGGAATCAGAATCTGTATTTTACCATGTATTTGTATGTCGATTATTTAAGAAGCACTGACGACTACTAAGTGTGCAATGTCAGCCAGCACTGAGCAAGGCTTGCCCTGAGCAAGTACCTACAGATGCTGACACTTTGAGAAGATTTCTGTGCCAGAGATAGTTAGCTGCCAACAAAATTAATACTCTTCCACCACTAGAGTTGTCACTGGAAACCAGTTGCCTAGGCTGAGTCTGCATTTTCTATTTCAATTTCTATATATAACCTTCAACTATTCTGGCCATTGTAGTTTGAACAGATGTGTGTCAGTTCCAGGCCTGGGATGGAAAAAGTAGTATGTCCTCTTCTAAGTGCTCTTTCCCTTTTTGCCATACGGGTACTGCAACACCCTGTGGCCAGTAGGATTGCAAGATGAAGAAAGTCTGTTTTTGAATCTCTAAAGAGAGAACATTAATCCATTAACCAGATAAGTGAATAGTAAAACATTTCTAATGCATTTAAGCCTTTAAACATTTAGGATCTATTTGTTTATAAAAGCTGGCCTTGCTTTATCCAATACCAACTCTCAAACAAATAAATGAGTATGCACCTGATCACATCATGGTGAAGCTGAGCAATTGTTAAGCTGAATTCTATACAAAGTTTTCAATTTTCATTTAAATGTCCCACTCTCAAGTATGAATGAATAGCTAGCATGACTGAACATTTGAGGAAAGTCTCCAAAGCCTCTAAAAGGCAAGTAATAGGTATATAGAAAACCAAGCAAAGGGAAAAACAAAGGGTCATTAACACCACCAAGAAAAGCCAAAAAATTATACAGGAAAGAAAGTGCAATCAGAACATATTACAAGATTGATGTGAACAATATCTACAAAGTCACAATAATATAAACACCGGTTTGACAAATAATTGTAATATAACTATACTGGGAGAGAGAGGGAGGAGAGTGTGAGGAGCAAGGGATACAAGAGAGAAATCTTTGTCTTCAAACTAAAATCGTATTTTGGCTACATTTTTAAAAATCAAGAAGTAGCAAGTATTTTATGTATGATACAGAAGTAAATACGAGAAGATGCAAAGAGCTGGAAATGTCAGGCTCTGCAGATTCTGGGATGAAGAGAGATGGAAAAGGGTGAACGTAGTTTTGAGGTTCTAAGACTTTGGGGGCATTTTAACTCTTTAAATTATGTACCTGAGTAACAGAAAAATAAAAAATAAAATAAACAATGTGAATAACTTTTTATGTAACCCAATCTATCTCATAATACTTTATTTATAATAATACTTTATCTAAATTACTTAATTCTACAATTCTACAATGCTTCTCATTCTACCTACCACCAAATTTTGTCAATTTGTTCAATTTGAAGATGAGGGTCTATGTTTCTTTGAAAAGCATGTTTGTTAAATTTGCAAATAAATAATTACACTAAAGACAGACATGGAACTAAGGAGCCATCATTTATTCCATTAAAAATAATATTTTACCCTAAGTATTTTGTAAGT
Organism: Piliocolobus tephrosceles; assembly: GCF_002776525.5. Classification (NCBI taxonomy): domain Eukaryota; kingdom Metazoa; phylum Chordata; class Mammalia; order Primates; family Cercopithecidae; genus Piliocolobus; species Piliocolobus tephrosceles. Next base: position 114,445,801 of record NC_045441.1, on the reverse strand, counting down.
TGCCTCTAATACAATGCATTTGATTTTCCAGTTAAATTATTAAAAGTCTCAAATAATGAAATTGCTTTTGTTAATATACTATGACTATTATAGAAGGTAAGAGTATATCAGAAATTAAATAAGAACAAAATTTTACCATGTCAAACCCGAAAGACTATGCCTTTAAGTCATATGTGTCATTTTGAACCATTACAAATAATCTTCAGTGACGTAGCTTGAAACTGAAATTAGAAAATATTAATTATCCAAAATAGGAAATATCAGATGTAAAACACCAGTGGAGTCTCCCTCAGATTCCTTGGGAAGTTACTGTTCAATTCCATACAAAATACAAACTTCATCCATGCATAAATACCAAAGTCAAAGCTACATGACAGGAAAGATGACAAGAATAAATCCATGATTGGACAGACTGAATCAGAAGACCTCAGTCTTAAAATAGCTTAATTCCAAACTAGAAGTGAAACGTCAAGTCTAAATACTCAACATTATTGATAGATTTGTTATCAAATAGCCAATAAGTATTTAAGAAAAAAATTCCTTGTGATCAATTTACATTCATGACTTAATATGTTTTCACCAAAATTATCAGCAATATGCAAAGTGATCCTACTAGTGTGGAATACAGATCTCCAAAAGATTGATGGCAACATGTGTAGTTTCATTACTGTGATTTCTGACATAGGCTATAAAAAGGAACATTATTTCTCAACTTCAGTCTGATCACAGAGGCTAAACACAGACACAGGTTCAGAGATAGAAAGCAAGCTGAGAGTGATTCACTTCACCCTTCTATTTTTAAAGACTGCAGCTTCAAAAAACAAAGCCTTCTCATGCAGTAATTATATTTTGTCAGTTTACATAATAATATATCTTCCAGTCTACTTCTGTTTTCAAAATCACCTGGGGATCGCAAATTGTTCTTGCAATTATCTGATTTTCTGTCTAACTGGGACAGTGTTTCTCAAACTGTGAGGCTGATCACACTGGGGAGACTTCAATCTTTTCATGGGGATATGAAAATCAACCCAAAGAAGAGGGTGTTTTATTTCTCTGCTCGCTAATTATTTTCACTAATGACTGAGAAAGTAAAAGCATTTAATTAGGAATTTTTGATATTAATACTTTTTTAATGAAGTATATAATTTCTCTTCCATATTGTGTCATCAAAATATATTTACATGTTTCATTTGCATTCATACATTAAAGAGTAAAACATGTGGCTGGATGCAGTGGCTCACACCTGTAATCCCAGCACTTTGGGAGGCCAAGGCAGGTAGATATCTTGAGGCCAGGAGTTCTAGACCAGTGTGGCCAACATGGTGAAACCCTGTCTCTACCAAAAATTGAAAAATAAATAAAACTAATACAAAAATTATGAGGGCTTAGTGGCAAATGTCTGTAGTCCCAGCTACTCAGGAGACTGAGACATGAGAATCGCTTGAACCCAGAAGGTGGAGGTTGCAGTGAGCAGAGATCACACCACTGCACTCCTGCCTAGGTGAGAGAGCGAGACTCTGTCTCAAAAAAAAAAAAAAAAAGTAAAAGATGTAATAATTTCAGTCATCAGCTTAATGATTTTATTTGTATTTTAGAATAGGAAAAAATACCAAAATTTCAAGCACTGAAAAAATAAGGGTCCTACTTGTTTTTTAACGTACCATAGCATACTCAATGGAAATGTTGACAATTGTATCATTTTTGAAATATCCTAATACTCCAATTTCTCTTTGACTCTATAATTAATTGTTGATCCTTCTAATTTTTGATATGCCTCTTACAAAGAGTATTAAAATATTGCAGAATATTTTCTATGTCAATAATTTTAGAATGACATCATGGAAAAGCTATTTGTTTACAGTCTAGTCCCTGATGAGACAGGGAGCACAACTGTAAATAACAGTGCCACTGAAGATGGAATTTTCCCCAAGGTCCTGTACTATGTCTGTAAGAAGCCCTCACAGCTCAATAGTTGATCTACTCTCCAGAAGAGGCATAGTCAATTCTTTACTATTTGCTAGTAGAATATACATAGATAAAAATATAAAAATTATGGTTTATCTCTACCTTACTTAACTAACCAGAAGCCTAGCTTTGTAGCCTTTTGAGCTATCTTTCCAACTTAAAAAATTCTGTTAACACAACCTTCATTCCACATTTTTATGTAATAAATATTTTTCTATTTGTTTATGCAAGATGATCTTTCTTTTTTACTCAACCTGGTCTCCAAAGATAATCAAGAAAGTAGAGAAATATAGAGATAATCATAATATAACCATTGTTGACATTTTAAAATACTTCCTAATAATTTTGACATTATATATTTTGAAAAGAAAATAATTTTATCTATAATCTTATAACCTGTTTTATGTTCTGCTTAACATTATTGTCTATAAACCTTTAAAATAAATTTTTGAATATGCATGCATTTCAAAAGCATATCATGTATATCAAAGTTTTCATAGCTAGGCTGGGACAATAGTAAACAGCTAATGCAATTGGCTTACCTTGTTCAAAGATATGTTAACTGAAAAGACTACTAATTAAGAGACAGCTCTGCTTATATTATGTGTCACTCTAATTACATGCATTTGTTTCTATAGAGAAAAAAAGAAATAAAAAATAAGATATTGAACTAAACATAACTAAGCTGTATTCACAGACCAGGCAGAAGATATTAATAAATGAATAAAACATGTTTCATTTAATACAGTAGCAATTGGTGAGAACTATAGCAGGTGGGACAATATGTATCCTGACCATAGCCAATCAAATAGAAATTGTCAAACATGTGTTTCTAATAACCTGTCAACAAGCCTCTAGTTGATAATCGCTGGACATCTAGGGTGATGTTTTCAATTGTTCTTGAAGAGTATTTCAGAACATCAGATCTAATTGTGTATAATTATAAGAACACTATCCATAGACAAATATAAGAGTTAAATCATTTAATTTTTTGCAACGCCTGTGGCTTTCATTTTCATGATCTCTCCTGTGACATCTTCTGCTTAACAAGATATGTTTATTTACACATCTGCTACATAACCATTCATAAACACTCAATAATCACCATACACTAGAAAGTTTTGTACAATCTCAAATGTTCTATATTTTTATCTCTGAGCTATGGAGCCCTGTAAGACTTAGTTTCTCCTACACATTTTCCTCAGACTGCATGTCATTTGAGTGCTATGTGCTAACATTATTCACTGCCTAGATATGCTGTTCATTTGGTTCTCACTATTAAAAGGCAATGCTATAAACTATTTCTCACCCAGAAAACACTGCCAAGGCTGTCAAACTAGCCAAGAACTGTTCCAGAGGAAAATTTATAGACTATTTAAAAATTAAGCCAACAAAAATGACTCAATGAACAGAAGTAGGACTGTGCATGTGCTTGTTAAAAATAAAAATAGCAACCTGAGTTTCAACTTTGTCATTTATGTATTTTTAACCTAAAGTGTTAGAACATTCTGATCCACTGAAAAACATGTTTTTCTAATAGAATTCACTTACACGAATGTGTTTGATGATAACTGTGAAAAAATTCCATATATGGCATTGAATAAGAATCATAAATTTTGATATAAAGCAGACCTTGATTAAGTTCTCATTGAACCAGTTAAATAACTTCAGAAACTCTCCGGACATATCTGAAAGATGAAAGCAGTTTCTACCAGAAATAGTTGTTTTGAGTATTTGAAATAATTATTCAGTTTTAGGCTCATTTTTATACCTCTTGTGCTGCAAACTGGTTGTCCTTTCAGATACTATGCTTGTGTTGGTATATTAGTTCGTTCTCATGCTGCTATGAAGAAATAACGGAGACTGGGTAATTTATAAAGAGGTTCAATTGACTCACAGTTCCACATTGTTAGGGAGGTCTAGGAAATGTACAGTCATGGTGGAAACGGAAACAAACACTTCCTTCTTCACATGGTGGAAGGAGAGAGAAGTGCTGGGAAAAGGGGGAAAAGCCCCTTATAAAGCCATCAGATCTTATGAGAACTCACTCAAAATAGCATAGGGATAACTCTCTGCCCCCATGATTCAATTATCTACCACCAGGTCCCTCCCATAACATGTGGAGATTATGGGAACTAGAATTCAAGACAAAATTTGGGTGGGGACACAGCCAAACTGTATTATTCTGCCCTGGCCCCTCCCAATTTCATGTCCTCACATTGCAAAACACAATCATGCCTTTCCAACAGTTCCCCAAAGTCTTAACTCATTCCAGCATTAACCCAAAAGTCCAAGTCCAAAGTCTCATCTGTGACAAAACAAGTCTGTTTCACATATGAGCCTGTAAAATTTAAAGCAAGTTAATTACTTCCTAGATACAATGGGGATACAGGCGTTGGTAAATACATTTACTCCAAATGGGAGAAATTGGCCAAAACAGAGGAGTTAAAGGCCCCATACAAGTCCAAAATCCAATAAGGCAGTCATTAAAACTTAAAGCTCCAAAATCTCCTTTGCCTCCATGTCTCATATCCAGATCACACTGATGCAAGAAGTGGGCTCCCACAGCCTTGGGAAGCTCCACCCCTGTGGCTTTGCAAGGTGTAGTCCCCATCCTGGCTGCTTTTATGGCTGGTGTTGAGTGTCTGTGTCTTTTCCAAATTCACAGTGCAAGTGTCAGTGGGTCTATAATTCTGGGGTCTGGAGAATGGTAGCTCTTTTCTCCAGTAAGTGGTGTCCCAGTAGGGACTCTAAGGGCTCCAACCCCACATTTCCTTTCCATACTGCCCTAGCAGAGGTTTACCTGAGGGCTCTACCCCTGAAACAGACTTTTGCCTGGACATCCACACATTTCCATACATCCTCTGAAATCTAGATGGAGGTTCCCTAACCTCAATTCTTGTCTTCTGTGTACCCACAGGCCTAACACCACATGGAAGATGCCAAGGCTTGGGGCTTGCACCCTCTATGGCAATGGCCTGAGCTGTACCTTGGCCCATTTTAGCCATGGCTGGAGCAGCTGGGACACAGGGCACCATGTCCTGAGGCTGCAGAGATCAGGGGACTCTGGATCCAGCCCAAGAAACAATTTTTCCCTCCTCTGCCTCCAAGTTGGCAGTGGGAGGAGCTGTCGTAAAGGTCTCTGACATGCCTAGAGGCATTTTCCCGTTGTCTTGGCAATTAACATTGGGATCCTCATAACTTATGCAAATTTATGCAGTTGACTTGAATTTCTCCCCAGAAAATGGGTTTTTCTTTTCTATCACATCATCAAGCTGCAAATCTTCCAAACCTTTATGCTCTGTTTCCTCTTAAATGCTTTGCTGTTTATAAATTTCTTCTGCCAGATACAGTAAATTATCTTTCTCAAGTTCAAAGTTCCACAGATTTCTAGGTCAGGGCAAAATGCCAACAGACTCTTTGCTAACGTACAACAAGAGTCACCTTTACTCCAGTTTCCGACAAGTTCTTCCTGTCCCTCTGAGACCACCTCAGTCTGGACTTCATTGTCCATGTCACTGTTAGCATTTTGATTGCAGCCATTCACCAAGTCTCTAGGAATTTCCAAACTTTCCCACATTTTCCTATCTCCTTTGAGCCCTCCAAACTGTTCCAGCCTCTGCTGATTACTTTGTTCCAAAGTCACTTCCACATTTTCAGGTATCCTTATAGCAGTGCCCCACTCCCTGAGTACCAATTTATTGTATTTGTTCATTCTCACGCTGCTAATAAAGACATACCTGAGCCTGGGTAATTTATAAAAGAAAGAGGTTTAATTGACTCATGGTTCTAGATGGTTGGGGAGAGCTCAGGAGACTTACAATCATGACAGAAGGGAAAGAAAACATGTCCTTCTTCACATGACAGCAGGAGAGAGAAGTGCCAAGCAAAGTGGGAAAAGTTCCTTATAAAACCATTAAATGTCATGAAAACTTACTCACGATCATGACATCAGCATGGTGTAACTGGCCCCATGATTCAATTATCTCACACCAGGTTCCTCCCGTGACACATGGGGATTATGGGAACTCTAATTCAAGATGAGATTTGGGTGGGGACACAGACAAACCATATCAGTTGGAATTCATGTCTATGAATTATGCATGTCATAAGCCTACAGATAATGTTGCTGGCTGAGACTCTATGGCAGAAAAGCAAAATTTATTTTGTTTTAGTAGTTCCATAGTTTCATATCTTATACTTAAGTCTTTAATCCGTTTTTATTTGATTTTTGTATATGGTGAGAGATAGAGGTGTAATTTCACTTTTCTGTATGCATTTATTTCTGGAATCTCCAATTCTGTTTCACTGATCTATGCCAGTACCACACAATTTTGGTTACTATAGTTCTATAGTATAATTCAAAGTTAGGAATGTGATTCCTTCAGTTTTGTTCATTTTGCTCAGGATGGCTTTGTTATTTCTGGGATCACTGTTTTTTCTGTGAAGAATGTCCTTAGTATTTTGATAGAGATTGTATTGAACCTGTAGTTTGCTTTGGGTAGTATGAAAATTTTAACAATAGTGAATTTTTTTCAGTCCATGAACACGGAGTATCTTTCCAATTTTTTGTGTTATTTTCAATTTATTACATCATATTTTATAGTTTTCTTCCTAGAGATCTTTCACTTTTTTGGTTGATTCCTAAGTATTTTATTTTATTTGTAGCTATTGTAAATGGGATTAATTTCTTGATCTCTTTTTCAGATTGTTCACTGTTGATATACAGAAATGCTACTGAGTTTTGTGTATTGATAATTTTTCCTGAAACTTTACTACATTTTTTTATCAATTCTATCAATTTTTGTAGATTATCTATGTTTCTTTCAAGTATAAGATTATATCATCTGCAAACCAGGATAATTTGACTTCTTCTTTTCCAATTTAAATGTCCTTTTTTTTTTTTTTTTTTGTCTGATTGCTCCAGCTAGCAACAGTACTTTCAGTATTTTGTTAAATAACAGGGTGAAAGTGGGCATCTTTGTCTTGTTCTAGATTGTAGAGGAAAGTCTTTCATTTTTTTTCTGCTTGGTGCCCTATTCTATTGTGTCTAATCTGGTTTCCAAATTGCAAGACAAAGTCCTTTTTACTCTCTCCTCTCCTCTCCTCAAGCAGAAGGAAGGAGACTCTCCCAGACTTGCAAGCTGTACTGCCTATCATTGGGGGAAAGGTGTTGCAAGCACTCCCTTGGTGTCTCACTAGGTGTCATGCATCCCAAGTCCACAGGCTCCAAGCTCAGCATAGGACTAGGACTTGTCTAGGAATTACAGTCCTCATGGTCTGGACTGTCTTTCAGGTTTATTTAGAACCCCAGAGAGCCTTAACCTGTGGTGACCAGTCTATCTAGAAATTGGGTTCTGACTGCTGGAATGGACACTTTCCCTTTAGCTAAGGCTGGTCTAAATGCTCCCTTTGTGGGTGCCAGTTGACCTCTGCCCCATGTTGTTTTCCACTAGGACAGTCAGCACTGAGTTCCAACACAATGTCCCACAATCACTGTGCTCTCTCTCCCCCAAGCACACAGATTCTCTCTCTGTGCCACACGGCCTCTGCCAGTAGATGGGGGCGTGGTGGCATCAGCAATTCAAGACTGTCTTTCCTCCCTTCTTCAGTGCCTCTTTCCTTGCTATAATATTAAAACCTGGTACTTTGATTAGTTACGTGATTTTTGCTTCATATGATGGTGCTTTCTTTTGTGGATAGTTGTTCAATTTGATCTTCCTGTAGGGCAAGTTAGGGATAATCACTGGAAGGTTCTTTCTGGTCATCTTTCTCCACTTCCTCCCTATAATCCACTTTGAGTTAATATTTTTATGTGGTGTGAGGTAGGAGTTCAGGTACATTTTTTGCATGTGATTATCTATTGTCTCACAATTTGTTGAAAAGACTATTCATTCCTTGCTGAATGGTCTTAGATTTCCAAAATCTCGTTTCTCTTTCATTCATATGTGTCTGTCCTTAGGGAAGTACCGTACTGTCTTTATTACTGTTGCTCTGTGGTAAGTTTTGAAATTGAAGTTAAGTCTTCAATTGTTTTGATTATTCTGGGTCTGTGAGGTTGTTTCGAGAACTCCTTTTTACATCCTATTACCCAGTGACCAGTACAAATGTACAATAAATTTTTGTTCAACAAGTGGAATAACTAAAAAATGAACAAGGTCTGTTAACCTAAGGATATCACTTGTAAAACCATTAGAGAGCCTGATCCTTTTGTTAAATGCCTCAATTAACATTTTAAAATGTAACTTAATAAAGTAATGTTTCTTGGACTTAAAATGTGAGGTAAATATCTTGCCATCTTTAATATCTAATAACTAAATATTCTTAATTCAATTGTATCAGAATTAGCAAGAGCCCTATATTCTAAGAATAATAGATATACTGCATCTTTGATTAGCCCTCTTGACTTCTGTTGTTTGTGGTAATGGTATGTGTATAACTTTCATCCTATTCCATCTGTTTATAAATAAAATTATTAGCAATCTTATATAATTTACCTTTAATATAAATAAAATACATATTTTATAAATATACTTCTATTTATAAATATAATATAAATAAAATTAGCAAGCTTACATAATATAATTTACTTTTAATATAATTTGCTTTTATGAAGTGATCCAGAATAATTCTTCTTAGTACTCAAACTTTCTACATTCAGATACAAATGACTACTTTGTCTTTAATAAAGTGAAATCAGCAAAGTTTAGAAATTCCCCAAAGGTTAGGGAAGATAATAGCCACTGAGTTTCAGACATGTGAATTTACAGTGCTTTAATCACACCACAGACATTAACAGACCAAATATGGTATACTTTATAATAATCTCTAAATGCTCTGAAACATAATTAGTAGGGTAGCATTGAGAAACATCATTAATAATTTTGGGTTGAAATAGAATGTGCATTGTTAAGATGCAAACTTGGCCAGAATTTTTATTCCACAAGAGGACAGTATGGGTCTACAAAGAAGAAAAAAATATAATTTTGAAAGATTAATTTCATCATGCTAACACAGGCTTTGAGGGTTTATGAGTGATTGAGGTTAATCATTAATATTTGTTAATCATTCTTAAACTAAAATGTACTGAGCTTTTTATTAGCATGAAGACGGTCTTTTTTTGACAGTGTGTCAAAGTGGCAAAATTACATGCTTTATGGCTAGACTGACCTGCTATTTAAACTAACTTTGACGAGTCTCCCAATTTCTCTGACAATCACAATTTTTGTGAGAATTCAAATTAAATGAGATAATTTGTGAAAAGTACCCGTAGAATTTGTCACCCTGATGCCATGACGTTGTTATCAGCTCATATTACAATTGAAATTCTCCTCTGTTGTACTACTCACACCAGAATAGGTACAAAGTAACTATAAATTAAAACTAATCTGAATGGGTTTGATTTTTGGAGCTGAAAGTTCATCTTATCTGCACAGTAGTTCCAAAGATGAAGGCCTCCGGTATAACATTGTAAAAAAAATAAATAAATTATTTATGAAAAATTTAAAATGAAAAGTCTCCCCTGTGATAAAAAAAAAAAAAAAAAGATATGTCTAATCAAGGTGTCTATGCATGATTTTTTTTTTAACTACAAGAGACATATTTCTAGCATAGGCGATATGAAGGATGATCACTAGCGTTGTGTAGCATGCACTCTGCACAACTGTACATAATGGCCCTGCTTACTTCTAGATTATTCTGAGGCCCTGACATAATTCACGTTGGCTCTTTACCTTGACTTATCCACAATATAATTTAGTGGTATCTCCAACTTCCAACTTTAAAGTATTATAGATGTATGGATTTATCCTAGTAATTTTCCCACGTTATATAATTACATACATACATATATATTTGTAAATTAATGGAAAATCTACTCAAAATATTTAGAAAGCCATTCTTGTAAAATACAGTGATCGTCAAAATGTTTCTCAAGCACAGACATAACCCACTCGGTTTAACCTAAATGCAATCTTTTCACCACCTTTGTTTTGGGCCCTACTCAAGCTCTTCATTTTAGTTTTGGAATTTACAGAGAACTTGGAATTCATGCGTCAGACTGTGGGAAGATGAGACATCCAGTTCCAAAATTAGGATAAAATAGTGCTATTTATAAGAGAATTTAATGCCTTTCAAACTTCAGTAACATACAGACCCTAGTAAGATAAAATAAAATATAAAGGATTCACCAATAGTTGACGAAAATGATTTTTATTATTGTATTTTAAATATATGAATGCATATAAGCCCAACATAAAATTGTTTTCAGCTCTCAAACAAAAATGAACTTAAACTGGCTGATAAATTAAGCACAAAAAATAGTGTAATACCATCAAAAGGAACATACATGTGATGACTGGTCACAGCTAACTATTTATCTCATGTTCTCTTGAGCTTCTTTGTCTACGTTGTTGTGATCAACCACCCTCCATCATGCCCTGAGAACTTTTCTCTACTTGAGCTATTACTAAACTTTCATTGATAGGTCAGTGTGATACCATCTGGCTTTCACTAGTCCCCAATTCATCATTTACCTCATTTTTACATTAAACCTAGTTCAGTGCTTTTCTCCTCAGCCAGAGACAATTAATGTGCCTGACATGAATGGGATTTACATGAAATCTTCAAACAAGGATATTGAAATTAGGGATAGTGATCTTATAAAATGTCATCTAAAATCTTCAAGCATGGCTATTAAAATTGGGGACAGTGATCTTATAAGATGTCATCTACATGATTCTAAAAATGTTTATAGAATTTTTTTAGTTTCATTGTAAAATAAACCATAAATATGCAAATTATCACAGAGAACCTGAGAATCCTCAGTAATGAAAACATGAAACCTCGGAGATCTGTTGTCCCTATATGAGAATTATTCTGTTAATACATCAAGAAGATCAAGTTAGAGAAAGAACACAATTTAAAACCTGAATGTAAAGTGATCAGTGGAAAACCATAGCAATATCCAAGGCTCTATAAAGAATAGCAATATTGTTTCATAGGGTTTGAAATTGCAACTGGGAATACAGAATATAGTTAGAGTTACCAAATTAGCAGTTTTCTAAAACAGAAAAAGTAGTCCGACTAAACAGAAAACGGTGACAAATGGACGTGAGATTGCTTTGATACCGTGTATCTTCTAACTTGCTTGTCTTCAGTGATAATGATAAATCTGGATCTCTTAGCAGGCTTATTCATGACTGTAATAAAACCTTGTCAATAATTTTCTCGAAAACCTATTCATCCACCTTTTTTTTTCACCTAACAAAGTAACATGAGTCTTTCCTAGCATCACTTCACATACAAAACTTTTTTTTCAGCTACTGTTCATCTAGAGCCCATTTTCTTAGATCATATTTAAATTTACCTTCCAAAAGCAAATTCTCTTTTTTTATATAAACTTAGATTGCAGTGGGAACAAAAGATAAAACATAATAGAGAGAAAGGTAAATACATTTCTACCTGATTTTTTTATTGGACCTGATTGCTACTAGATTAAAGTTTCTTTTAGAATCTTGCAACACTGATTTGAAGTGTATATTTATAATATATATCATACTTAGGAATATATAATCAGATGGAAGATTAATGCGACGCTTCGTAATTTGTTAATAGAAATAAATGTTGTGCATACTGTTTGGAGGAACGGAGGCAGGATGGCGCACTTCCGGGTTCTTCTTCACCACCAACTCTCCCCGCCTCGGGAAAATGCAGCGGGCGCCTGGGACGGTGCAGATCAACTGGGCATGCGCCAGGTGACGTCAATCCGAAGAGACCGAGATTTACCTGGTCGCACCTGCGGAACGCCCCCGACACGCCTGTGCCCCGCCTATTGCCCTCCCACTCCTAGAAAAGCCGCTCTTGGCCAGTGAGCCACGTGGACTTCCCAGCCGGGATGTGGGGACTGCAGGAACTCCGTCGGAGAGCCCCACCAGGGGCCTCTGCCGGCCTTCTTTGCCGGAGGCCGACAGACTTCTTCCCCACACGGTAAGTGACCAAAAATAAATGTGCAGTTTTGCACCTACACTTGCCTACCCGCTGGTTCTTTTGTGCCCGCTCGGCTGGTCTTAGAAAAACAAATCACATACTGAATTACCATTTGTTTATTAAACAGAGAACAGATATTCTTTGGAAATTTAACACCCTCTTTTTATATATTCTCTACTCCATGTCTCTAATCCCATGAAATATATGCCCATACAACAGCTTTATAAAATGCATATGTGTTCATTTCTCACTTTCCAGCTTTTTAAATTTTTTGATAACTGAATTAGATATTAGAGTTGCAGTGTCTCAAGATGTAAACATTTGAAAGAGCTAATGTCTCAAGAAGTAAGAGTATTTCCTTTCATTTTTCTTTTTACTTTATGAAAACAGAGAACAATAACTGCTCTAATCACAGCATATTTACACTTTCAAATATTGTATTTAATTATATGCTTATGCTTAAACAAAGAAAGACAATTGAAAGTAGTTAGAAGCATTTTCCTTAACGGGTTTCTATTATAAGAAGAGCTAAACCTCTAAGTGGTGAGCATTAGTGTTTCTGAATTACAAAATTATAAGTCTATTAATTCTGCCTCGGGGAGATGAGTTCACATAACTGTTTTAATAGTAAAGTCTGAATTTTCTCATCAAATGCCCAATCACAAAAGTTATCTATTGATATGGTATCTAATAACACGTGGAAATAGGCACAAGGACTGAAGGGTATAGACTTAAGTTTATCCCTTTCCTAGTGGGATTATAAGAAATTGACTTCTTAAAGTTCTGCATTAAATGACTTCTGCATTCAAGTTAAGATTTTCTTAATGATTACTACAATGATTATTTTGTCTAGCAAATTTATTTAAACTATTTCTCATTTCAGTCTAGCAGCTGTTCTCATTGATATTTTCTTTATGATTGGACAACCAGCTTGAAAAACCAATTCTGAATTAGATTTAGTATAATTTAACTAGGTGACAAACATAACTTGATAAGTTTATCCAATCATCATTTACAAACAACTTTTCAAATATGTGAAAGTCGTTTACTCAATCATAAGGATTCCTTAGAAAAGTGGAAATATAAAAGTTTGCAGAATGTAAGTTTAGATTTAAAATGGTGAAATGCAGGAAAAGTTAAGACTCTAGAATGTAGATAAGCTAGAGAATAACTCCCCTACTTAAAAATCCCCATGTCATCATTATAAACATGACTCCAAAACTTCTTTAAAAACTTCAAAAAACTCCTGTTACTGAAGGATAGACAAAAATTCAAATGTATTTTAATCCTACAACATTAGTAGTCAAACCACTTTTCACATTGACAGCGCCAAGCCCCAGTAATACGACCACACCTGATTTAGGTTTAGATATCAAACTGTGAACATCATCTGTCATTAAAGCTCATTGAAATGCACCACATAATATAGCACAGAGCAATGGACAGAGGAAGATCCCTTTCATCTCCTCCAAACCTGTCAACCATGTGTTCTTTTCCTCAGCTATGTCTGAAAGTTTAATAATAAAATGGATTCCTGACATTCATTTTTTTCTTGTATGTATGCAATTCTGTATTTTATTATTAACTCAGCTAGGATTTTAGGAACACTCATGAAATTAAAATTTTTAAAAAATCAAACCATAGGTTCATTAGTCACGTTTCATATTTGTTCTTGCAGAATTCAAAGAAAAGTTGCTTCTATTTCTCATTTGCAATCATAAATTTCAGAATAAAGAGTTATTTTTATATCACACTCTTAGGTTTTCTGTGATTGAGACTTACGGTTGGAAATAAGTAGAATAAATGTTTTAAAAAGAAATTGCTCATTTAATCATAAAAAGCCCAAAAGCATTGTGTTTTTTAAAACCTTCTTTCTCAGGATTTGATTCTTAGAGATAATAGACTAACATAGCTTTAGAGATTGTTCATCACCTAAATTTGCTCTTCAAAAAAATATGACCTTTAACTTTAATACTAGCTATATAAATTGGTTATCTTGAAATGTATCATTATAAGCGAGGAATTCTCTCCGATTCAAAGCTAATAAAAATGATTAAAAGAATATTATCATACTAATAGAATTTTCTGAAATGAAGCCTGTCCTCTGAATAATTCTTTCTTTGAGCCAGAGACCAAACACTTTCTGATACATAGAGTGTAGTTTTTTCAGATAGACTTAAAGAAGATCCATATCTCTTCCTCCCATAGTTCGAGAGCAACCATGGACATCAATAAAGATTTATAGTCTATTAAAATCAGAGCAAAACCCAAAGTATATATTTTGCTTTTTTAGAGACCATGTAGACCAAAACTTCTTGAGCTTTGGGTTTCACCATCTGCATAATTTGCATAATCCTGTGCACAGTAAAACCCGGGGGAAAGTTTATTCAAATCAGTAAAAAAAAAAAAAAAAAAAAAAAAAAAAAAAAAAAAAAAAATGGAGCCACTTATTTAAAAATTAAGAATTCCAAGAAAGTAACTATAGTGCAGTAAAGCAATTGAGAGGTCCTTCTAAGCATGAACCCTGTTTGACCACATAGGTTGCATTACATGAAACTGGTCCTGATTGTTTGTATATGAAGTTTCTTGTGTATTTAATAATCTACAGCTTTTATCAGATCCTCAGAGGAGTCTGTCCAAACACAACGGAAGGTGGGGTGAATAGAAGTTGAAAACATCTGAGTCATATACTCATGACACCTTGTGGCCCATAGGAAGCCAATATCAGAATTATTACTAGTAACAGGTCTCTGGCTTCTAGAAGTTAGTCTTAGGTTTGATATTCCTGTTATTTGTTTATTATCTGTAATATATCATGGTATTTTTTTTTTACAGATGATTGATGTAGAAATGCAAATTTATAGTTCTTTTAAAGAAAAAATGATCTGAAATGTCATCAAAAAGTTCATTCTTAATAATATTAATAACATTAAAACTACTTGAGAATATAATAGAAAGTACATAAGAACTGGAAGGCTTTTTTGTTTGTTTCATCTTAGAGTTCAGAGAAGACCATTCATGAGTCTAGCCTTTCTGTCAGATTGTAAAGGAGAAAAAAGTATTAGTACCAGATGAAAGTTCAGTATTTAGAATAGCACAAAGTAATAAATGAAGAAAAGAGAACACGAAAAAGAACAGCAAGATTTATCTTTAAATAATTTTTAGTTTTTCTGACTAAATAGAAAAAGTGAAAATCTTTCCCAGCAACCAGAGCATCATAACAATAGATGTTTGTTCTTACAGATTTCTAGGGATTAAAGTAAATAGTAAAATTAATATCTATTTTAGATAACACAATTTTTGAAAAATTACTTGGAAAAACTCAGTGTATAATGCCAAAAAATCTTAAAATAATTCAGACCATATAAATTTTGTAGAACCTACGTAGGGACTTAATATGTTAAATAATGTGGCTCTTTTTAATGGAGAAATTTGTTATTTAAAAGGCAAATATATTCATTGTCTTATACATTATCTTAATATGCATTGTCTTAATATAAAAATAAAATTAAAAATATACATTGTTTTATACATTGTTTTATTAAGAAAATATTATTGTTAATATCCTCACAAAATGTAAGAAAAATTTTTAAATGTAATGAGTCCTCTTACATTTTGATCATGGGACTGAAAGGACCTTCAATAGGCTGATGATCCTGTCTATCTTCATGTCTTCAAGGTCATTTTAGAGTCTTAGCAAATCAGTTATAGTTGTTCTTTCTGAGTTGTCCAACTCTTTGCCCCTACCTTCCTTGCAGAGTCCTAATTTACACTAATAAAGAAATGTCTGCATATCCTGGACTTCTGACTTCTGTGTTCTCCTAAACTCAGGAGAATATATATATATATTATATAAAATATCATGTAACATTATATAAAATATTATTATATTATTATACAATATTTTTATAATACATATTATAATCAATAATATCATATATAATAATATTATAGATATACTTTAAGTTCTAGGGTACATGTGCACAATGTGCAAGTTTGTTACATAGGTATACATGTACCATGTCGGTCTGCTGCACCCATCAACTCATCATTTACATTAGGTATTTCTCCTAATGTTATCCCTCCCCCAGCCCCTCACCCCTTAACAAGCCTCAGTGTGTGATGTTCCCCACCCCGTGTCCAAGTGTTCTCATTGTTCAACTCCCACCTGTGAGTGAGAACATGCAGTGTTTGGTTTTCTGTCCTTGTGATAGTTTGCTGAGAATGATGGTTTCCAGCTTCATCCATGTCCCTGCAAAGGACATGAACTCATCCGTGTTTATGGCTGCACAGTATTCCATGGTATATATCTGCCATATGTTCTTAATCTAGTCTATCATTGATGGACATTTGGGTTGGTTCCAAGTCTTTGCTATTGTGAATAGTGCTGCAATAAACATACGTATGCATGTGTCTTTATAGTAGCATGATTTATAATCCTTTGGGTATATACCCAGTAATGGGATTGCTGGGTCAAATGGTATTTCTAGTTCTAGATCCTTGAGGAATCGCCAGTTGTCTTCCACAATGGTTGAACTAACTTAGACTCCCTCCGTTGCAGGCACTGGAAGACTTCTACCTCCTAAAATCTGATAGCTTTTTTTTTTTTTTTTTTTTTGAGACGGAGTCTTGCTCTGCCACCCAGGCTGGAGTGCAGTGGCCGGATCTCAGCTCACTGCAAGCTCCGCCTCCCGGGTTCACGCCATTCTCCTGTCTCAGCCTCCCGAGTAGCTGGGACTACAGGCGCCCGCCTCGTCGCCCGGCTAGTTTTTTGTATTTTCTATTAGAGACGGGGTTTCACCGTATTAGCCAGGATGGTCTCGATCTCCTGACCTCGTGATCCGCCCATCTCGGCCTCCCAAAGTGCTGGGATTACAGGCTTGAGCCACCGCGCCCGGCCTCTGATAGCTTTTCTAAGGGCTTAAGTTATGCAAATACTATAGTAAAAACCTTGCTTTCCTCCCTAGTCATATGTATTTTAATAAGAAATTTCTGAATATAATTCATTGATCAAAATAATGTTTTAATGGAATTTCAGTTACCAATGGGGGCTGGCTAAACATCTATTTGAACAGGAGACTTACCAGCCCTCTTTGAAACCACCAAACTTTGGCCAATTATACATTAGGTTCCTACTCAGATTTTTTTTTAAGTTTGTATATTTATGTAACAGGAAAGCAAATACTTGTATAAATTAACCTATTTCCCCAGGGGGGAAAAAAAAGTTCACATGGTCACCTTGCAGACCTAGGCTCAGGTATCTGTGAAGCTTGAAGTTAGTATAGTATTTTCTGGAAAAAAAATAGGCAATTTAGATAAACAATATGAAAAATTACCACCCACCAATGAACATTTAATGTATGTATTTGTGTACATTACACATGGAACTATGATGTGAAAATAAAATGATAGTTAATTGACAATAATTTATGAACACTACCTCCAGGGCTCTTTAAACAATGGGTCACAGAACTGTTTGAAACTCAAATAAAGGCTATTGATCCTATGACCCTATGTCTGTTTAATTGCGCATATACTTTTACAGACACACAAACTGTTTAAATAAGCTATCATGGGATTAGCAATTTTTTTGAAGTCCATCAAGGGACTTGTAGGAAAACTAGAATAAATGTCTCTGTTTATAGCATCATTTAAACTTGCTACATAATATTCTTTGTATGAATGAAGTATAACATTATGAGAATCCTGTACAGTTATACATTAGGTTGATACTAAATTCAAAGAGTGCTAAATACAACTGTCATATACATGCTTGTACATATATGTTTGCTTACTGATCCAATTATTATTTAATATAATATTAAAAGTGAATTTACTTGATCAAAGGATAAGCACATTTTTAGGTTTTGAGATTCATTATTAAATGCTGACTCAGAGTTTACATTAATTAAACTCACACAGGCCATGAAGTAGAGTATCCGTTTCTTTTTTATTAGATATCATTATTCCTTTTAAACTAATGGGTATGGTAAACAAAAATATCGTGCTTCAGTTTTGCTCTACTTTGCATTTTTTTAATTTAGTGAAGTTAAATACATCTTTTATATCTTTATTGTCCGTTTCTATTTCTTCTTTCTTTGAAATTCCTGTACATATTATCTATCTATTTCATTGGTATTCCTGATTTTAAATTATGTGTTAGTGCTCTCTGGGAGTTAATATTAACACTTCGTTTGTTACTAAGGGTTTAACATATTTTCCAACTTGTGATTTACATTTTAATTTGTTTTTTGATAAAATTTTTAAATATTATAGTTGTATCTATTATATTTTTACTTATTTGAATATTATATCTATAATTTTCTTAGTGTAAAACTATACATTTAATGTCTTTAATTATATATTATTAATTTTTTATCAATTGAATAAAAATACATTAATGTTGTATTATAAACATAATGCTAGTTTATTGCAAAACTTTATAAATTACAGAAAAGTATAAAGAAACAAGGGAAAAAAACACCTGCAACTTCATCACCGGGAAATTAACAAAGATACATTTTTAATTATTATTTTATTCAAACACTATGTTATGGGATATTCTTATGTTCAGATCAGCATCACATTAATTTTACTCTTATAATTTTAATGTACATTGTAATATCTGATAGGCAAGAACCTCTTATATTTTTCTTCTTTAAAAATGTTTCTGTTTATTTTCACTCATTTATTCTTTCCATAGAAATTTTAAATTTTAATTAAAAAAATAAAGATTTTATTTGCAATTGACTTACACACATATATTTGTGGGGCAATTAATCTGTAGCTTTACAATGTCTTATTCTCATCAAGAGACATGTAATGTCTGTCTCTTTAGTTCAGTCTTTTTTTATGAAATGTAGTAAAATTGTATACTTATTTACTTAGCGCATCCTCTGCCACCTGCTGTAGTTGTCTCCCAATGAGTACCTCCAGATGATCCAGAAGGCTGAGATTTGTCCCACCCCCAGTCTGATACACAGCTTTCCCCTTCATTTCCCTCCCTGGTGTGCTTATGTCACTTCAGAATTTCAGTTACCTGTGGGAAGCAGAGGTATAGCTCCTAGAAAAGACAGCCTCCAGGCAGGGAGCTTCAAGACTATGCCAAATACTTGCTTCTTGTCATTTGGTGTGGCAGGACGATTTTAGGTGGGACCTGTCTTCCATGCTAACGGGCTCATCCTCCTTTAGTGTGAGCTCCCAGCAGTGGTGTCTCTCCTTTAAAATCACATATAATCTTTCAACGGCTGTTGATTCTGAATGCTGAATCTGATGGTTTTGTCGTGCATGAATATACATTAATAAACTACTGATAGAAAGTTCCAGCTAGTATGAGATCACAGAGGATCACGTCAGACTTGAAGTTTGGAAACTTTTTTTCACTCAACACAGATCTATCACTTACTACAGAGATTTTCAGTGTGTCATTGAACTCTCTGAGCCTCAGTTTTAATATTCATAAATAAGCAATGGTGTCTTTCAAGGTTTTGCTTAAACCTTCACCTCTTTCTCTGAGAATTTTGTAAACTATCCCTACCCGTAGTTACCTATCCCTCTTCTTAACTGTCAGCATATCATTGTACACTTGGACACTTGTCACATAAAGTCACATTTTCATTTTATTCATATGTGTATACTCTGTCTCTCAAATTAAATAGTATTTCCTTGGAAATAACACCTGTGCTCCTTTCTTTTTTTACATTCACTAGCTCAGCATATTACACATATAATGATTTAATAAATACGTGTTAGTCAATTGAGTTCCTGTATTTCCTCATCTTTTCACATAGTTAAGACTATTGTCACTCTATTTCTTTCCACAATGACAATTGACTGATTCCATATGAATGGGAAAAAGACATATTTTGTTTTACTTTCAACTACTAAAATAGGCTATCATTTTCAGATAACTTTACATTTTCAACTAC
Organism: Piliocolobus tephrosceles; assembly: GCF_002776525.5. Lineage (NCBI taxonomy): Eukaryota > Metazoa > Chordata > Mammalia > Primates > Cercopithecidae > Piliocolobus > Piliocolobus tephrosceles. The sequence continues at coordinate 114,425,921 of NC_045441.1, read as the reverse complement.
TTTCTACAAAATTTTCCTGCTTTATGCATCTCTGGGCATAAGGAACAAAATAAACAAAAATTAGAAGAATATATTAAACAATGCTAGCTTACAAACATTGAAACTGTAAAAACAATTTACTTGCAAGAAGAAGAAATATTTAACAAAGAAAGCGCCATTTTTAACTTTTGTTTTAAGTTTAGGGATACAAGTGCAGGTTTGTCACATAGGTTAACTTGTGTCACGGGGTTTTGTTGTACAGATTATTTAATCACTGAGGTATTAAGCTTAGTACCCATTCGTTATTTTTCCTGACCCTCTCCCTGCTCCTAACTTCCACCCTCCAAAAGGACCTAGTGCGTGTTACTACCCTCCATGTGTCCATGTGTTCTCATCATTTAGCTCCCACTTGTGAGAACATGCAGTATTTGGTTTTCTGTTTCTGTGTTAGTTTTCTAAGGTTAATGTCCTTCAGTTCCATCCATGTCCTGGCAAAGGACATAATCTTGTTCTTTTTAATGGCTGCATAGTATTCCATGGTGTATATGTACCACATTTTCTTTATCTAGTCTGTCATTGATGGGCATTTAGGTTGATTCCATAACTTTGCTATTGTGAAGAGTGCTGCAATGAACATATATGTGGCATGTGTCTTTATAATAGAATGATTTATATTCCTTTAGGTATATACCCAGTAATGGGATTGCTGGGTCAAATAGTACTTCTGTCTTTAGGTCTTTGAGGAATCACCACACTGTCTTCCACAATGACTCAACTAATTTACACTCCCACCAACAGTGTATAAGCGTTCCTCTTTCTCAACAACCTTGCCAGCACCTATTATTTTTTAACTTTTTAATAATAGCCATTCTGACTGGTGTGAGATGACATCTCATTGCAGTTTTAATTTACATTTCTCTAATGATCAGTGATATTGAGCTCTTTTTCATATGATTTTTGGCCACATATATATCTATTTTTGAAAAGTGTCTGTTCATGTCCTTTGCCCACATTTTTAGGGATTGATTTTTTCTTGTAAATTTGTTTAAGTTCCTTATAGTTGCTGGATATTAGACCTTTGTCACACTTATAGTATGCAAAAATTTTCTCCCATTCTGTAAGTCATCTGTTTACACAGTTGATAGTTTTTTTTGCTGTGCAGAGGCTCTTTAGTTTAATTAGACCCCATTTGTCAATTTTTGCTTTTGTCGCAGTTGGAAAGCACCTTTTTCATATGCCACAACTTCAGTGTTTTCCACTGCAAAACAAAAGACTAAAATAGAGTCATTTTTATTATTTTATTGTTACTACTGAATATGTTAGTATTAGCCATTCGTGGGTTCAATTTTCTTTTCTACCACTATGTTGCTAGGAATGCTCACACTTAATATGTTTTCAAAAAACATCATGTTTAATGAACCTAGTTGGTCTAGTCACTCAAAAGTGCTAAGCATCAGTAATTTTATGGGAATAGCATTGAATCTATAAATTACTTTGGTCAATATGACCATTTTTATGATATTGATTCTTCCTATCCATGAGCATGGAATCTTTTTCCATTTGTTGGTGTCCTCTCTGATTTTCTTAAGCAGTAGTTTGTAGTTCTGCTTGAAGAGGTCCTTCACTTTCCTTGATGGCTGTATTCCTAGGTATTTTATCCTCTTTGCAGTGATTGTGAAAGGGAGTTCATTCATGATTTGGCTCTCTGCTTGTCTGTTGTTGGTTTACATCAATGCCTGTGATTTTGCACATTGATTTCGTATTCTGAGACTTTGCGGAAGTTGCTTAGGAAACTTTTGGGCTGATACAAAGGAGTTTTCTAGATATAGGATTGTGTCATTTGCAAACAAAGACACCCTGACAAAAACAAGCAATAGGGAAAGGATTCCCTATTTAATAAATGGTGCTTGGAGAATTGACTAAGCATTTGCGAAAAATTGAAACTGGACTCCTTCTTTACAATTTACACAAAAATTAATTCAAGATGAATTAAAGAATGAAATGTAAAACCCCAAACCATAAAAACCCTAGAAGAAAATCTAGGCAATATCATTCAGGACATAGGCATGGACAAAGATTTCATAGTGAAAACATCAAAAGCCATTGCAAACAAGCAAAAATTGACAAATGGGATCTAATTAAACTAAAGAGCTTCTGCACAGTGAAAGAAAATATCATCAGAATGAAAACACAGCCTACAGAATGGGAGAAAATTTTTGCAGTCTATCCATCTGACAAAGGTCTAATATTCAGAATCTACCAGGAACTTAAACAAATTTACAAGAAAAAAAAACCCATTAAAAAGTGAGCAAAGCACATGAACAGACACTTCTAAAAAGAAGACATACCTCCAGCCAACAAACATATCTAAGAAAGCTCAACATCACCGATCAGTAGAGAAATGCAAATCTAAACCACAATGTGATATCATCTCACACCAGTGAGAAGGGTGATTATTAAAAAGTCAAGAAACGGCAGATGCTGGTGAGGCTGCAGAGAAACAGGAATGCTTTTACACTGTTAGTGGGAATGTAAATTAGTTTAACCATTGTGGAAGACAGCATGGAAATTCCTCAAAGACCTAAACAGAGAAATACTGTTTAACCTAGCAATTCCATTGCTGGTTATACACCCAAAGAAATAAAAATCATTCTATTACAAAGATACATGCATATGTATGTTTATTGCAGTACTATTCACAATAGCAAAGACATGAAATCAACCCAAATGCCCATCAATGATAGACTGGATAAAGAAAATATAGTACATATATACCAAGGAATACTATGCAGCCATAATAAAAAATAAGATTATGTTCTTTGCTGGGACACAGATGGAGCTGGAAGCCATTGTCCTCGGCAAACTAATGCAGGAACAGAAAATCAAATACCACATGTTCTCACTTATAAGTGGGAACTGGACAGTGAGAACACATGGACACAAGGAGGGGAGCAACACATACTTGGGCCTGTCAGGGTTGGGGGAGGAAGAACATCAGGAAAAACACCTAATGCATGCTGGGCTTAATACCAAGGTGATGGATTGATAGGTGCCACAAATCATGGTGGCACATGTTTACCTATGTAACAAACCTGCACATCCTGCACATGTACCCTGGAACTTAAAATTAATTAACATAGAATAGAAAAGAACTAAGAATCAAAATGCCTAATGAATGGGTAACACAAACTAGCTGCTTTTCTTTCTTTAATAGCCTTATTGAGACATAATTAACATACTATATGGTTTACCCATTAAAATACATACTTAAGTGGTTTCAGAATATTCACAGTTTTGCAACCATCACAACAATCTAATTTTAGAACATTTTCACCATTCCAAAAAGGAAAATTGTGTATCAATCAGCAGCCACTCCCTGTCCTGCCTAATAGAGCCTTTTATATAAATAAAACCATAAAATATGTGATCTTTTATAGATGGATTGTTTCACTTAGCATAATGTTTTCAAGGTTCATCCACACTGTAGCATGTTTCAGCACTCTATTCCTTTGCATGGCTGAATAGTAAGTACAGCAATGTTTGGATATGCTATCTTTTGTTTATCCATTCACCATTTGATGGACATTTGGTAATGTTTTTAACTTTAGGCTATTATGAATAGTGCTGCTCTGAACAGTTGTGTGTAAGTTATTGTATGAACATGTTTTCATTTTTCATGGCTATATACCTAGAAGTAGAATTGCTGGAGCATATAATACCTCTATATTTAAATTTTGAGAAACTGCCAAACTCTATTCCAAAGCAGTTGAATCATTTTGCGTTCCCACCACCAATGTATAAGGATTCCCTTGTCTCCACATCCTTGCTAACACATGTTGTCTATTTTATTATTATGATGATGATCTTTGTAGGTATAAAATGGCATTTTATTGTAGTTTCGATTTGCAGTTTCCTAATGACAAATGATATTGAGCCGAAATATGGCTGATTCTGGATTAGTTGCATTTTCATACATATCTGATTATTAGATTAGCAATTTCTGCATGGAGCCAGACAGAATGCTGCTAGTGATCATATGCAATTAGCAGATTGATTTAGAGAAAACGCCCATCTTATTAATACTGAGGATCTATGGTATCAAGGAGCTATGCCATTCCATTTACTTAGAACTTTTTAAATTTTTCAACAATGTTTTCTAGTTTTCAGTGTAAAAATTTTCATGATTTTGTTAAATTTATTCCTAAGTATTTTTTTATGTTTTTGTAAACAGAATTGTTTTCTTAAATTTTCTGATTGTTAATTACCAGTATATAGAAATAAAATTGATTTTATATTGATCTTGTGTCTTGTAAAGTTGCTTAACTCATTTATATTTTAATAGTATTTTGGGGGATGTGGGTTCCAAGGTCATGTTTTCTGTCAATACACAAGGTCTATACACAAAGTCATGTTATCTGTCAGTAGAGGTAGTTTTACTTTTTCCTTTCCATTATGGATACTTTTTAATTCATTTTCTGTTTTCTTTTTTTTCTAATTGCTTTGGATAGAACTTTTATTACAGTGTTGATTAAAAGTGGCCAAAGTGGATATCCTTGTCTTTGTCCTGATCTTAGGAGGAAAGCACCCATTCTATCTCCACACATTACAGGATAGATTCCATAACTAGGCAAAGAAGCTATTAAACACTTTGGCATGGGGGTATTAACATCTTAATATTGCAGATATTCTGTTAAAGCTAATCTATAAATATCATTGCCCAGACATATAATCAGTTGGGATATATTTTAACCAAATAAAATGCTTTCCAAGGGAGAAGGTAGGATTTTTATATGCATTTTTCATTTTAAGACATATAACAGTCTAAAAATTTTAAGGTTTCAGTCATGTTTGCCCTTACTATTCAGTGAGTAGAAAGAAGAGTTTGAACATCCATATCAGAAAAGTTCTATTACACAAGCGCCACCAAGGTATATTCAACTTCATCATTCTCCATCTTCCCTAATGAAAATCTTTCTTGTAGAAGACTTTGCTTAAGTGCAATGCAAATACTCTTTTAAAGAGGGTGTACAATAGGAGTATCAAAAATGATATGCTGGTTTAGACTTTGCATTATTCTCATTTTCCATGAGTATATATATCTGAATCTGCTATAAATATTCTTACTTTTCTTTCTCCCCATTCACACCTTCTCTGTGATGTTTTTCATTACCACTGTTCTTTTCCCCCACAAAAATCTGTTTAAACAATACAATCATCAAGCCAGTGTCCATATATTCCTTCTTCTATAGCTTCAAATAAAGTCCTTCTTTCCTATTTAACTTTGTTGGCTGTCTCCCTTGAGGAAAGATCCCATGTTGTAAAAGAAGGGAGCAAAGATATATTTGGAAAACAGAAAGTCAGACTAAGTCAGAGATAAAACGGTCAGCAAATAAACCTTGTCCTTCTCTCATTACCTATCTTCCTTGCAAGTCATGCACAGGGCGAGCCATATGAATAATGTTCATTCATTAGGCAGGTCCATATGAATAATGTTTCTATAATGAGGTGAGAGTAGAAGTGATTTGTGTCACTGAAAAGCTGACGCAAGATACTCTATTTTCTCTTCCCCTGACCAAAGAGGCTGCACATTTAGTTTCACCGTGAGTCAGCATTACTGAGTAGCCATATAGAAGGTGGTTGCCCAGATCCATAGAGAACATTGGAAAGAAGAAATAAAAGACTCTTTCTTATTGCAGCATTACAAGGCCTTTCCTGACTGAAACATGAATGATTGGTTAGTCATCCCTAACCAATATAACAATGGCAGTAAGAAATGTGTTTATTACATTTTAGTTCAAGCTTCTTTATAAACATTTTTAAACAAATACAAGATTTTTGGAAGTACATTTTATAATGCCTTTTGTAGAGACATGCATTACTACACTTAATGTGTTCTAGATAATCTAATTCATGTAAGCATTTTACTTGTCCACATGCAAACTAAGATTACTGTGTGGAAAAGAATTCTTTTACATTGAACAAAAATGTTCCTAAGTAATAAAAACTGCAAACACTTGTGTAGCATTTAGTGCATCACAGACATTTTCTAAACAATTTTATATATAGTAACTTATTTAATCTTCAAAACCATATAAGCAGTTAATAAGAGTCTACACATTTTGTAGGTGAAAAATCTAATACACAGAGAATTTCAGTAACTAATTCAAGCTCATCCAGATAGTGAATGATGGAATTGGGACATTAACTCTGTCAGTCATAGTCCATATCTCTATTTTGACCACTGTGTACTATTATTGCTTGAAATCAACATTGAGGCTAGGCTCAGCCAATCAAAGTAGTTTGATAAAGCCCTTAAACTATTTATATACAGGTTAGTGCCACTTTAGAAATCAATTATTAGAAATGTAATTTAACCAACAAACTAAGTGGAGATTTGTAACATCACAAAGAATATTTTTAAAGAGAAAGACTCTCCTGTACCATTTCAAATGTGATTTCAATGACAGACAATCCATTCCTAAGTTTGGAAAGCCAGGTCCCCCTACACACCTGTGGGAGAACACAGAGTTACCATTTTCACTGGGGATCAATGAACTATGATCAATAGGGGCAAGGATGGAAAGTAATATCATTGGATGTCTTCTTATTTCTATTTTTATTATGTCAATAATAGAAATGCAATTTGGTGCAAGAATAATTTATTTGTAATGACTGAATTGCTTTTCATTTTAATATGTAGATTATTCAACTGCTTTTTGTGATCAACTCTTGTATTTAAAAATTGCATGTTGAGGCTGGATGTGGTGGCTCATGCCTGTAATCCCCGAATTTTGGGAGGCCGAGGTGGGTGGATCACCCAAGGTCGGGAGTTCAAGACCAGCCTGACCAACATGAAAAACTCCTATCTCTACTAAAAATACAAAATTAGCCAGGCGTTGTGGCGCATGCCTGTAATCCCAGTTACTCGGGAGGCTGAGGCAGGAGAATCACTTGAACCCAAGAGGCGGAGGTTGCAGTGAGCCTAGATCGTGCCACTGCACTCCAGCCTGGGCAACAAGGGTGACACTCCATCTCAAAAAGAAAAAATTGCCTGTTGAAGACATGATTTAATTCATCATATTAATCATATACTTATTTATATTTATAGGTTGCACCTACTTCTTTTTCATATGCTCTTTGCACATGTACCTAAGAAAAATTAGAGAAATGTAACTTGAGGAAGCATTCTAAGAATGATTTAAGACATGAAATTCTTAGAGATAAGATTGAGATTCCTATCAATACATCCAGTTCAAAGACTTATCGCTGCATGACGTTCAGGGGTGTCTACATAAAGTCAAGGCATGACTGTGCTGGGTGTGGAGACATATGAACTGAAAATGAAAGTTCACTATCAAGTGTAATAATAAAGCTTCTACTAAATCACTACCATTTAAAAGAACAAAGAATGGGAGATAGAAAGTGATGTAGTCTATTTAATTTACTGAGAAATTGAAAACGTGATATTGTAAGAGGCGGGAGTGCTCACTATTTTATTTGTTCCTTTACATCTCCGTATATACTGTGATGTCAGCCCTATATCCATTCTGCGTACCCACTAGACAAGCATTGTAAAGGTCCTCATGCCATAAGAGTGAAAAATTACCACAATTTATCCCCAACCATGTTCTATGGGAGGAGCAACTATCCAACGTTCTCTTTGGACCTTGAGCCTGTCTTTATCCTTCTTGCCCGTGTCAGAAGTGGGCATTTTTTGATGGAGGAGGTATGTCAGCTAATTTCCTTGATCTAAAGTATTCTGGGCCTGAGAATGATTTTAATCTTAGTCTTTTTTTTTTTTTTTTTTTTTTTAGACAGAGTCTTGCTCTGTCTCCCAGGCTGGAGTGCAGTGGCTGGATCTCAGCTCATTGCAAGCTCCGCCTCCTGGGTTCAAGCCATTCTCCTGCCTCAGCCTCCTGAGTAGGTTGGACTACAGGTGCCTGCCATCATGTCCAGCTAAGTTTTTTTTATTTTTTAGTCGAGACGAGGTTTCACCGTGTTAGCCAGGATGGTCTAGATCTCCTGAACTCATGATCCGCCTGCCTCGGCCTCCCAAAGTGCTGGGATTGCAGGCGTGAGACACAGCGCCCGGCCTGAATCTTAAGATGTTTGCCTTACGATATACCTCTCAAAAACTAGCCTTCTTATTATACGTGATTCTAATCAGTTTATAAGCACAACAGCCTTTCCAAGGTAAATTTCAGATTTACTTTGTTTACTTTCTTGCTCCCATCATATTCTTTAATTTAGATGAGGATATTTTGAGGCTGTGGGCTTTTCTGCATTCCAATCAGATTTTTACCCTAAGTCATTTTATTCAGTCAAACGTATTTGCTGGCTCTACACTTTTCATCTGATTTTTTTCCTGAGTCAGTTTAAAGATCTTACTGGATTTTGTCTTCAAAGTTTTCTCAATCTTACCTTTTATTGCTGGGGATCAGGAAACAATGACTTTCTCAATACTGAACAACCTAGATTTTGTGGACTGTATCTATTTGCTTTCCAACCAGCAAACTACCACCTGAACCCATTGCCTTATAATATCTGGGCAAACACAGTCTTTTACAACTACACAAAATTATAAATTTTTCAAACTCTCTTTTCCTAAAGCCACACATTTTTGTTGTTATTAGTGGTGTTTTCACTTTTAAATTTTGTTTTGTTTTGTTTTAGGTGTACGATCTGTCTCCCTAAATCCTTCAGGGGTTTGTAAAATACAATGGTTTATGCATTTTGCCAAACATTTTACTACTGTATAATACCGATTACCATCTTTTTAAGGCTTTGATATCAGTTTCCTTCTGCTCGTATTTTAGGTTTTTGTTACGAAAGCTTTCTAGTTCTGGTTTCACTGTCAGTATTTGTCAGGGCAAGAATCATTATTCTGCACTAACAACCTTCAATTTCAGTGGCTTGTAACAAAAGTTTATTTCCCTATCACACAAAATTTGGTGTGTCTCCAGAAAACTCTACGGCAAAATTGTCCTCCAGAAGTCCACTCAGGCTAGCAGAGGTTCCACCATGTGAGTTGCACTACCTGAAATTATGTATTATTCTGTTCACTTCTGTTCATAACCCCTTGGTCATTACTCATGACAGTATCCTGACTAATTCCAGGGGCTCGAAAATATAACCAAACAAATGAAACAGATGGTGAACAGACTGCTTCTGACAGTGTTACATTCTCAATTTCTCAATAAATTAAATAGATTCCATAATGCCATCTTTTTCCTCTCAGCATTATTTTTTATAAACTATGGTATATTTTTGTACTTCAGAGCTGATGATGAAGTTGGTCGTTGCCAATTAGAGCTTTATTCTGTGCAAAGTTAAGAGACCTCTCCAGAATTGAATGTGTGACTTTACTTTCATAAGCACCATACTTTACTGCCATTGAAATCACATTAGGGAAATGAGTATGGAATCTAAGGCTAGTGGTGTTATGTTCAGTGCAACTGAGATAAAGAACTTGAGAAGAATTTCCACAAGAATTTAAATATTGTATAATAATATTATGCAACCCTCAAGCTTAAAATCTATTTTATGTGTGTGAATCTTAAGAGAAAATGATCAAAGGATAGCTAACATGCACACTGAAGAAGCACTATAAAAAAATCCATGAATAAAATTCAAAGACAATTTCTGTTTTGAAAGTCAAAAATATTTAGGTTTAGTAAGACTCTGTGAATCAACAAGTGACAGGATAATAACATGTTGACTTAGCCTAAGGACAAACACAAAAATGCAGTGTGCAGAAAAAAAAATTAAATATAACCTTTGATATTCATATATTCTAATTTATGGTATTTTCGTACTGAAAACTAATAAATCTACATGTAATTTAAATTTGTGTATATTTTCAGAGAAATACTTAAACTTTTAAGGCTTATGACATTGAAAATGCAATTAAGCTACCAATAACTTAATTAGTAAATTTCTTGTCTCTGCTGTGGAGTCCCGTGTGTAAAACATAGTTTTCAATTTGACATGGCTTATACATTAAAGAGTCTACCTTCAGGGTGCTTTAGTCTTCAAAAAATAAAAAAAAAAAATAGACTGATCAGCAATTTTACCTTGTAATAAGCCTTACCAACACTTCACAGGTCCATCTAATGGAAGGCAAATAATATTAAAAGTTGTTCAGGCCATGTCATCTTGCCCATTTTAAAATAACACTAGTTTAATAATGTGCTTCCCTATTTTGCTGCTAATTGCATAAAATATTTTTTCCTTAATGAGTCAAACTTCTCATTATCAGTACAAATCTTTTAAAAAATCAAATGAAACTTTTAAAAAGTAGTTTTAACCGTGTGCTATTTAGCACTTTACTAGCAATCTGAACACTGATAAGAATCATTGGCTCTGATAAAGAGAACTATACTTTTTAAGGCAAAAATTAAAGTGAGTCTGCAAAATAAATTGAACATAATCCCTTCTGCACATACTATAATTGCTGCTCATAATGAAATTGGACATTATTTTGGTCATTAGAGTGGAAGTTTGAGGCTGCATTTGGATTCTTTATAGGAAAAATAAGTAATGTCACACCCAAGTAAGTACACCATAGGAAAAAATATATAGAAGGAAAATACATTTAGAATTTAGTTGCAAATTCAGATTTGAAAAATTCATCATGAGAGCACAAGATACATTCTTTGGCCATGGTTAACTTATGAAGCAAAGAAGCAAATGGGCATACCACCTGGGGCTCATTACTAGTTTTGCTTTTGGCTCCGATATTTACAGTTTCAAGGTCAGGGCTTTCCATTAAATTCAGTCGAACAATTCAACCTTAGTAGGCTTGGGACAAGACAGGGAGCAGGTGCCTGTGGGGCAGGAGAGAATTCAGAATTCTTATCCACAATCTGCTCCTGTCTAGATTCTTAATGCTGGACTAGGAAACCTGCCAACTTATGATCCTGATGTGCAGAAACTTTAGCAGCTAGTTCTCCTTAAGGTCCTGTGTCTGATGAATGCCTGTGTTCACTAAAGGTTCCCGACTAAAGACCCTCTCTTGGTTTCTTGGGTCTCTATTCAGTACCATTGAAATAGTACACTAAATTTGGAGAAAATTAAACTTCTCTGTATTTTTGCTTCTAACTTGAGTTTCCTCAAAGGCAGAGCCACAGACAAAGGCTTGCAAGGCAAGAAATGTAATCCCAAGAGGTTGAGAGTGAGAAGAGGTTAGCAGGAAAATAGAAGAAGCAAATGAAAAGTTGCCTTGTTTCATTACCCATTAGGCTGAGACATGGTTTTTTTTGTTTTGTTTTGTTTTTTTTTTTCTTTTCTTTTTTTTGAGACGGAGTCTCGCTCTGTCGCCCAGGCTGGAGTGCAGTGGTGCGATCTCAGCTCACTGCAAGCTCCACCTCCCGGGTTCACGCCGTTCTCCTGCTTCAGTCTCCCGAGTAGCTGGACTACAGGCGCCCGCCACCTCGCCCGGCTAGTTTTTTTTGTATTTTTTAGTAGAAACGGGGTTTCACCATGTAAGCCAGGATAGTCTCCATCTCCTGACCTCGTGATCCTCCCGTCTCGGCCTCCCAAAGTGCTGGGATTACAGGCTTGAGCCACCACGCCCTGCGAGACGTGGTATTTCACCTTGCCAAATGTTGTGAAGTTTATGAAATACATGTCAGAACTTGAAACTCAGAGGACAGTAGGGAATACACTTGTTCCAGTAACTTCTGTCCCCTACTGATCAAAGATAGCACCTTTGGCATTGAAGTCCCACTCCTAGCTGTCTATCCATGAGTGTTCATCAGACCCCTCTAGGAGTTCTAAGCTGTGTCTTCAAAAATGACTTGGGGCAGAAAGCTAGAAAAAGCCCTTGCACAAGATGAGACACAGTCAGATTGCACCTGTGAGGTTGAGGGACATCTTAAAGAAACAGGGAACCACATAAATGGTTGTAGTAAGAGGTTCAGTCAAGATAATTTGGAGTGGTACACAAGGGCTCCCCATAGATTGGTTTAAATTTAAAACTAAACCAGAATTAAAGACTAGGAATAGAAATGGAAAGAAAAGGGAGAAGGAGAAGTTGCTGGACTACTTTCTAAATGCAAGTTAATTATTTTGCCACCAAATATTTAGTTTTTTCTTTCACACATAGTAGACATGTCCCATGTGGCCTTGAAGAACATTTACATATCACTCTTAAACATTCAGTGTAGGCAAAGTTTATATCTTACTAAAATTTCCTCAAAAAGAAGTTAAATCATTTTAAAAATATGTAATTATTAAAGAGCATTATTAAGGAAAGAAGCCTTCTGAATAATTTAGTTTTCAGGCTCATTGAAAGCTGAAACATAAATGATGTGAAACACCTGGGGGGTGGTAATTTTTTCTCCTGATGCAATAGAAAGAGCATTGAACTTGGATTTAGAATCTGTAGGTCTGAATGTTAATCCTGTCCCCTTGTTATTGTACAACCTTGGACAATAACATATAAAAATATTGAGACTCTCTTGGGTCTGGATATCTTTATAGGTAAAACTCAACTAATAAAACTGGCTTGCAAATGTTACTGTTGAATATAAAACCGAACAAGATAATATGTTAGAAGATATTGTCCCCTGGACCACCTACATTGGTCTTTATGACCTCACACAATTCAGAGATTTCAGAAACCATGCCAAATTGGTCCTTAGTCTATGACTAAGTGAGGGCACCAGCTCCAGTGCCTCTTTATCTCTACTGCTTCCGAGGAGCCTTTAGGCACCTTCAGAAATCTCCTTACACTCATAAAATTTTGCACCCATGTAGGTCATTTCCAGCATTACCAACTTATGCTTATAACAACATAGTCCTCTGAGTCTGCAATTGCACTTCTCAATATAGATTATTTTTAACATGTACTTTTAGATGGTATGTATTTTATCATTCTTCTTTCTCCAGTGTGGAATATTCCAGTGTTGAAATTTTGCCCCAGTTTTTTAGAAGAATCATCAATATCATCATCTTTACTCCAATGATCTGTTTAGATCTTGGCTGGCAATAATCCTCTCAAAATGCTAAATACAGAAAGTTAGGATTTTTGAGTCAATCTGTAACCTGGTATTGGTTATAATTTATTTAATCTCCTCCAGTTTTTTAAATATTCTTGACTTAACAGTTTCTACTTAAGTACAAAACCTCATGCAGATAATTCAACATGTTAAGTAGTACTCCTTAGCTAGCCATACTCAGAGCATGTTATGTTCTCCTGTGTTGTAAGATAGCTCTCTTTCCCTAGAACCAGCCCATGTTCTTCTTGAGTATATAAAATTCCTTCGAGAAGTCAAAATGTAATAATTTTATTATAATAAGATATCAGAAACTGCCTCTGAAAGTTTGTTTTAGGTAGTTATAATTGCATACTTAATAATTGTAAATTATTCCATTTTAAAAATACAGAACCTTTGCAATCAAACATTCATAATCTGTAACTATCAATCTCACCAACAACAAACTTTCAAAGAGACTTCATAAAAATATGCAGTTAAAATTGTCTAAGGATGTTTTTTCCAAGTAGAATTAAGCCAGAGGGGAAAGCAGTCTTTTCCTAAAACCTCACAGAGGCAAAAAACAGAAATCTTTAGAACTTCTGAGAAATAAACTTTAGAAATAAATTCTAATTAGGAATATTAAGAAGCTAGAGGTGAGTATAAAAGACAAAGGGCACCTAATATGGGAATTGAACTTGCCAGAGTAGCTTGAGTTGAAAATATAAATGAAAAGTTGATTTTGTACTAAAAGAATAAACCAATACACTGGGGTAGAAAGCAGAGAGTTAACAGAAGTTTTTAAGTTAAGCAGCTGTTCTAGTAATAGTCACATACACTGAATAGTCACCAGACTACTGTACTTGCTATGGCACTAATATACCATATAGATAATTTACCCATCCTGACTCTATACAGTAAGGAGGTAGTCTCTGCGACAGATGATAGATATATAGATAGATAGATAGATAGATAGATAGATAGATAGATAGATAGATAGATAGATAGATAGATGATAGATAGACAGATGATAGACAGATACACGGATACAGACATAATTTGTCTGAATCATCCTAAATGCTTCAATATTTATCTCTTGAGTTAAAGGCTATTCCATAAGAGCAGCAAGAGGTTAATGAAATATTCTATTTTTAAGCTGAAAGAGAATTCTTCAGTGGTCATTAACTCCAACCTTTTATTTTGCAGATTTAAAACTGATGCACAGAAAGTTGATTTGGTTAGCCTAAAGATGCACAGCCAGCGTGTGCCAGAGTTAAATATTTTTATTCCTGAGCCAGTGCTCTGATAGTTTCACCTAGTTATGACTGCATAACTGATTGAAAAATAATATCCATTACACTTTTGGATATCAACAAGCTGAAATTTGCTACTGTGCTTAAAATATAGTGCCATGATGCTATCTTCATAATGATAAATTCATAGGCAAACTGCTAGCCAAATTTTGCCAAATAATTCACTGTTTCTTACAATTAGAACATACTCTAGAACTCAGATATATTTTTTAAAATCCTCCAATTATAAAATTGCATTGCTTCTAGTATTCTTCTCACTGATGTCTTTGCTTTAGAAGTTTAAAAGTTACGTATTACTGGTAAATTTCTTCAAATACCACCAAATAGCTTCACCCTAGGCAAAAGTTCTTAAAAAGCAGAAAAGTTCAAAAACAGCAGAGAACTACTGCCCTTTTGTATTTTCTATCAGTTGCAAATATGTTTAATGCTTTTCTAAGAAGTTAGCTGTTTTTGGAGTAGATGTATTGAGCATTTTAATACTTAATATAATAAAGATGAAAATTATGTTTGATTTCAACTGAGTCACTTTTTAAACAGAGTAGCATGAAGACTCAGATAGGGGCACAAGAAGAGAAGGCAAATTTATATATTGTTTCAAAACTAGACTACACAAATCCAGTGTTCAAATGATTTTTAAATAAAATTCTTTTCAAAAGTGAATTATCAACCAAATAATATATGTGTGTGATTTTCTATGTACGAGTCTGAAGTAAACCTTAAATGTCTTAAGAAAGATGATGCCTGCCATGATCTCCCTTGCATGTGCAAGTTATTTGGTATAGAAAAAAGAGACGATCCAGGACGCCAGATCCTCCATCTTTAAATTAATTTACAATGAAATTGAAGGAATTTTGTTGTCTGTGCATAGGAACCCAGGATAAAAACAAGCGCCCAATGTTGCATACATCTGCATTCATCTCAGGGCATAAATTCATATGTAGAGAAAAAGGTCCTGGTAGGAGAAGTACTAGCAGGGAAAAAAAAAAAAAAAACTAACATATATTTTTCTTTATTGGGATGTTCTGCTAATATTACTTATTTTAAAAATAAGTATGCTATATTAACAGATTAGAGAATAAAAAATAATTTAGCTGGTTTGATCTGTTTTATGGAGAATGAGGGTCACAAAACTTCTGAGATTCATTACTCATCTGGTTAACATAACCACAGATTCCTGGTCCCACCTCATTCTGAAGGCATACCCTAACTCTTTCTGAGTCTGTCAACCTCCACTTCTGTCAGTCCTATAGCATTGACTTTAATAGTCACACATTGCGTTTGTCTGTAAAACTTATTTCTAAAAGTTATATTTGTGAATATTTAAATTTGTTGATTCACATTTAAAAATGAAGCAGATTCAGCCTCTGTTCTGATTTTTTTCCTCCAGAGCTTACTTATTGCTGCTAAATAAATAAAGGCAAATTATTTATTAATGTTCAGAATATTAATATTAAAAATTCAGAATGAAGAAATAATTTGGCTCCAAAAGTACCACTAAATAAAAAATATTTTACAGTGCTCAACCTGACTCAACAAAAGATCTGATTTAGTGAACTTGTTCTGTAAGAAAAGTAGTAAAGCTAATAGTATAAGAGCTATTTTTTCTCCTGCTAAGTATTTCCTTCCTTCTTCTCTTCCTTTCTTTTCTTTCTTTCTAAGGACATACATTTTGCACCTGCCTTTCCATAGTTTGTAGAATAGGATTACAGCAAAAGAGAGAGAGCATGTCTGAGCTCATGAAACTTATATCCTACTGTGGGATATGGACAATAAGCAAGAAAATAGATGGTAGATATTAACAATATAATTATAGGTTGTAAAAAGTTCTAATAAAGAAAAAAGGCAAAATGAGATGACAGAGATTAACTAACAGAACTCAACTTTGGCTAGAGGATCAGAGGAGATCTCTTTGAATAGATGATCTTTGCAAGGAGCCCGAAAGATAAGGAGAAGCCACTCTGAAAGGGAAACAGAACTGGAGGCAGAAGCAAGACACTGAGATGGGAAAGGGCTTATGTATCTCACAGACAGTAAATGGCCAGTGTGTCTGGAGCACAGTGAGCATGAAGGAGAGTGCTATGGAAAGCTGAATGTGAAGAGATTATGCAGAGTTTGGGAGGCCAGGACAACTATTTCTGGTTTTACTCTTGGTGCAATGTGAAGCTATTAAAAGACTCTAATGAGAGAAGTCTACACAGCATGCTTTGTTTCAGAAAGATCATTCTGGCTGCTGTGTGGAGAATAGAAGCTGAAGTTAAGAAGAAGGAAAATGAGTAAGAAAGTTATCAAAGTGATCAAAGAGCAATGGTGGTCTTAGAAAAAAGTGAGAGTACCTCAATATTATACCACTACTGAATACAGAACATGCAAATACATATGCTCACACCTGTTATCCCAGCACTTTGGGAGGCGGAGGCGGTCAGATCACTTGAGGTTAGGAGTTTGAGACCAGCCTGGACAACATGGTGAAACCCCATCTCTACAAAATTACAAAAATTAGCCAGGTGCAGTGGAATGCGCCGGTAGTCCCAGCTACTTGGGAGACTGAGGCAAGAGAATTGCTTGAACCTAGGAGATGGATGTTTGCAGTGAGCCAAGACCGTGCCGCTGCACTCCAGCCTGGGAGACAGAGTGAGACGTCATCATTAAATAAATAAATTAATTAATTAATTGAAAAGGTCTTGTGCAATTTTAAGTCGATCTCTGTTCATTACAGAATTTTTCCCCCCTCCTCTCCTTTTTTTTTTTTAAATCATGAATCCTGCATCTTTGAAGAGTCTGCAATTTCTTGGAAGTTAAAAGAAAGTTTATTTCTTTCAGGTTAAGGAAATACAAATGCTTTCTGGCACATTCATTGGTGGTACTAATCCTCAGAATTAAAACTTCAGCAAGCTGAGGCTTCATGCACCAAGATGACATCTAGGCTGATAAAAATTATAACAGCTGCACCCCTTTTAAATGTAAATATCTGTGTGCTGTAGACTGATACATCCTATAATAGCAAGATATTCAGAAGATGGTTAAATCTTTTAAAAACATGGATAATCAGAGAATATGCTTAAATAGAACTTTCTTTATTCTCAAACTACACTTTCACAATTTTATTCTGATAACACATTTATGAATCTACTTATTTTATCGTTTGTTTTTTAGAACTTCTAGCTGTTTCATTTATACATGTGCTGAATACATTTTATATGAAGATAAAACCTTGTGTTTATTTTTAGTTCTTGTGGTACAGAGTGCTATACAGTGCACGTGTTAGATGCTAGGTAAATGTTTATGAAATGACTGTGTTTTCCGAATTCCGTTTTGAAACCCTACATACAAAATCAATCATCGACAATAGTTGTATCCTTAATCACACCTCATTATTTCACCAATGTTGAGACACATAGAATGTTCTCATTTCAGAAAAAATATTAATTAAAAAAACCATTCTCATTCTATGTTATAGGAAAATCAATTTTCAAATAGTATATCTTCAGTTATTAATTAATGATGGCCACCCATGAAGTACAGACCTATAACTATTACTGTTGCTCTAACTATTACTATTGCTATTGCTGTAACTATTACTATTGTTGCTAGGAAGGAGTGTCTCCTTTATATAATTTTACAGTGAAGCTCTGGTTTTAACATCATCCCCAACCATTAGAAGCTGCTTGATAGTTATTTTACAGATTTTTTTTTTTTTTTTTTTTTTTTTTTTGAAACAGAGTCTTGCTCCGTCACCCAGACTGGAGTGCAGTGGCATGATCTCAGCTCCTGCAACATTTGCCTCCTGGGTTCAAGCAATTCTCCTGCTTCAGCCTCCCTAGTAGTGGGACTACAGGTGTGTGCCACCACACCCGGCTAATTTTTTATATTTTTATTAGAGACAGAGGTTCACCATATTGGCCAGGCTGGTCTCAAACTCCTGACCTCGTGATCTGCCCACCTCGGCCTCCCAAAGTGCCAGAATTACAGGTGTGAGCCACTGCACCTGATCCATATTTGTTTTTGTATTATGACTTTCAATTTGCAAATAGATATAAAAATAATTGGCTATTCTAATGCCTTATTTTAAGCATTACAATTCAGAGACTACTTTCATTACATTAATTTTTTAAGATAATCTTTCACAATTAATTTATAACTTAAATGAGGTCCCTTAGATATTTATAATTTTTTTAACATTTTAATGGCTATAATTAATAATTGAAAATTAATTAAAATTTGTATTCAGTGAATTTTTAAAAACATTTTAATAGATATATAACATTATGACAGACTTAATTTATTCGTCTCTCTGGTGAGTCATCTCAAATTAGTCATAGTTCATCTAGCGATAATTACAAATTTTGGAAACTGCTTAGCTATATTTTAAGATTAATTACCTGTAGTAAGTTAAAAGTATGCTAAAATACAAAAGCATTTAAATATGAATAAAACACCTATGTGTTTCACACTTTTTAACATTGTATTTTACATTTTAATAAAAAATGAACATGCATAGAATGTCTATGTTAGTGTAGGCTAATGAAATATAAATATCTGCATCACAATTGAATGCAAAATTATGAAATTATAGCTATATATTTAAATAACATCTTTCTTATAAGGGAAGGAATATTTTTTATGGTTGATCCTTCTTCTTACACAGTAAAATATTTCTAAACAATGCTTTCATGTGCCTTGACTAATTAATGTTAATATTAAGGAGTTTACACCTAACAGAAGTGTTTCCTCTTCCTTTATATGATTTTTTTTATAACCCCTTAAAAATGAATGAGTTGTGAAGAGCATTCTGGAGTGGGCTACTGGAGCCATGGCAGATGGCAGGCTGCTGGCGACACTGCTAAGAACCACAAGTAGGTTCAGCATTTTCCTTCCAGATCCCACAATGATGAGCACCGCCATGGGAGTCCTACCCTCACAGGATGAAGTGTTCAGTCTTCACAGAAAACAACCTTGGACCTAGCAATTGGTAATTAGCAAACTTAGATAATGAAGAAAGAAAGTAAACATTCTTTAGACATGGGTGTAGAAAAGAAAGAACATACTGGCCGTCTTGTTACAAGAGATCAGAAATCAACATCTTACTTCTGAAAAGGGGAAGAAGACAAGAAAATTGATGAGGAGCTGGAGTTTCAGTATCAGCCGGCTGTCAATAGTCCATTTTCAGGAAGAAACAGATGACACTATGAATTTGGCTTTAGTGAAGTACATCATGATGAAGAAGGTGATGTAGCTGGAGAGGCTGCTGCTGCTGATCATGATGAAGATCATGATGATGATGATGATGATGATGAAGATAATGATAATGATAATGTGAGAATTCATCTGATTCTGAAAATCCAGATGACTCTGAAAATGATTCATTCAGGAAAAGAAGAATCTGTTGTAGAACTCCAAACTGCTGAGCACCTTGAAACAGAGGATTCCCTAAACAAGATATATGCCAAAAAAAAAAAAATCGTAAAATGATGTGTATTAAATCCAGTGGTTCATGACTCCACTCATAATGCTCTGTATTCAAAATTAGTCTTAATATTATATTGCACAGTGGAACACTGCTTATAGGTACAGACCTTTGTGTTATAATGTTAAAAGGGCCTTTTAAAATAATTACAAAGTATGTTTCATTTCAGATGCCATGGATTAAACTTTTATGAACCAGATTATCACCATTATTATAAAAAGTAATTGTTATATACAACAAGAAATAAATACAAAACTCAACTTCCAAAAAATGCACTTCAATACCACATAAATTTAAAAGACTGCACATATTTAGTCATATTAATCAGGTCAAGCTTAATTGCTAAATCAAACATGGAAAAAAGACCAACTTTCTTGAAATTACTACAAAATTGCAACATCACTGGCCAAATAGAATTAAATACAGATAAACCAGAGAAATGTATTGACCATAGAAACATTGATACAATTAATGATTTATTCACCTTCAACTATTCATGTTTTAAATAGTTCCAAAAAATTGTAGCTAATATACATTAAGCCCATGCTTGGGAGATAAACAAGTATAAAAAATATATTTTAGGATGAAAAAGTAGCCTGATGGTAAAATTTATTTTTTAAAAGACACTGATGTATGACAGAAATCATGTTAGGGAAATACTAGTGAAATGCTAATAATAAACATAAATAATTCTACCTCTAATATAAAATTTCCTGTTTTTTATTTAAGCTCCTAGGAATGTCTTCCCATTTATTATCACTATATTTATTAAAATGTACTGAGTTTATTTCCATTAACATAAGATATATTGTTTATAACAGAAACTCATTTATATCTAATTCTGTTGGTTTCTGAAGTAGTTTAGGCTCTTAGTAAAGACCCTCAGGAGTAATTGTCCACAGCACAAGACTATTATGCCATCTAGCATGTTTAACAAGACACATGACTAGAATATCAGTTATGCCCAACATCAGTGCTGAGATCAGTTAAAGAAATCAGCTTAGCAACTTTCTCCATAATGCATGTCTCCAGACAACACTCTTATCTAAGTAGCAAATATTTGCTGTAATTTATTGGTATTTACAGAATCCAATAAGCAATGGATTCTTTGATTCCATTTTGTTTTCTGGAGTACACATAAATTAGGTAAATCAGCACTAAGAGGACACATGGCCAGTCATGAATAAAAATAACAAAATTAGATGCAGTAACACTTCGTAACAACTTAAAAATCAACTTCAAATGCAGCGATTTTCTTTGCTTGTATTTTCAAGACCTCCATCCACTCCCGCTTTCAACTGTTTTCTTTAGGACTTCATTATGTTCTTTGGCAGACTATTTCACACGCTATTAGTTACAGTCAATTTCATCACATCACTTGAAGTATAAATGCCCACAGTTCTCTGCACCTCTTAAAACTACATCTCTTCCTTCTTGGTATTTAATAACCGGTAGCCTGGCACTTGAATTAGGGAATAATTTTACCTCTTCTACCCAAATAGTCTTAAGTGAGGAAAACTCTATTTGTCAATTTTAAATTCTATATTGTATGAAGATAAGTTGCATATCTATTTTATGAAAGAAAAATTGTCCAAAACTTAATAATAAGGAAAATAATGTGGGTTACACATCCTTTCAGTTTCATACAGAGGTAAAAGCTTCACAAGGATTGTCCAGGAGAATGCACCTGGTTCATTTTACTATTAAAGGTCACAGATTTCATTACTTGTTAATTTGCAGAATTTGTCCAATAAAGGTGGAAACAATTTGTCTGCTAGAACAGATAACTTCCACAATTCATAAACTACTGAAAATGAAAGAGTTTTGTATCCAACTCAGTAATCTTATAATAATTTTTTTTATAAATTGACTATAAATAACCTAACTTCTTAAGTGCTCTTTGAACCAGTCATAACATCTTATAGGTTTCTTTACTAATAAATGAATTAAATAAAATATTTGACATATTTATTTTATATTTGCCTGAAGGACATGATTTTGCTTTTTTGCAAATTATATTTTAACCTATGCAATAATTAAAATCCCTCCAGATAATATAAGGAGTACGTTAAAGTCACAGAGCCTATCCACATTCTTACTAAGATAGTCAAACACTGATCTAAAGCTATATTATTAGCATTGCAGTGGGAGGAGACTGATTGAATTTGCCTTTGATATATATCTTACTTTGTCTTAATCATTGTCTTTCAAGTACTTAACAGTTGGCAACATGCTAGATGAATGAGTTTTAAAAATCTGTTATTTCAGTAAAATAATAGAGTGTAGCATCATTAAATGCATTTACAGTCCTAAGACCTCATAAAAATGATTTTACACAATAATTTAGGTATATTTTATTTAAAAGTATATCACATACCAATACCAACATACATGTTATTTAATAAAATTCTCAAATGCTATATTCAAGAATTTGTTAAATACCACATCCTCAGATAGACATTTACAATGATACCTATCCAGCCAGTTGCAATTTTTTATTAAGAAAATTATATTGCTTCTCACTTCTGCAAAAAGATGTTTCTAATACAGCATCAAAATATGGATTGTTAAACACTACCTTGATTATGTGTCATTGTATTTATCTGTTCAAAAATGTTATTTTTTCAGTAAAGAATATAGAAATGTAGAAAAATATAAAGTATGTATTAGCAGGTGAAATGAGCACGAGTGAAATATAAAGCAACAAAATGTAGGACTGCACAAACTATATTAAGTTCATAATTATTTCTAATACTTGCCACAAAAATAGCAAATATAAATATCACCCATAGAAGCAAACATGAACAATTGAAAGAAGTTGAATAGTACTATTTACTTTGAACTCATCAAAGTAAAACTTAAATTCTCCATCCATATCATTAATATTTATGCTAATATATAACTTATTTTGCTTAGAAATAGTTGCTTTAGGTGTTCACAGTTTATTCATATATTTGTGATGACCTAAATGTTGTCTTTAGGCCCCTTAAATAAACTTATGTTCATTTGGGTTGAGATAGAACATTTCTAAAAAATATCATCTGCTTGATTTTTGCCTGGGTACTGCTTCAGATAAATCATTTCCAGGTGCCTGGGGATATAAAATATACTAAAGAACATTATCATAATTCTATTTCAGATATAGATGGATCAGAGTAAATAAAAGTTATTTCCTTCAGCTACTTTCCCAATATCAACTAGATAGCCAAACTCACCAGAATGAGGCTTAAAATTAATGAAGCTTTTAGAAATAAGGCTGCAAATAAGGCTCTCAACTCACACTTAAATCTCCAAGTATATTGTATTCCTGTGGTTAAATGTCTAGCAAGCTGATTTGATTGCACTCTAAGCCTTAAATTATCTATGTAGGTAATTTAGTAGAGAAATTATTCTATTCTCCAAGTGACATAAATACAGCTAAACAAAATTTTATCTAGGAATGCTTAAAATTTTTCTTTCTTCAGTGTGCTACAAATATCTGTGATACCATGAATTGGCTGATGGCAGTAGATATCAGCAGTAGGATTAATTTTATTTAAGGTGTGGTTGTAAAAATAGATATAGAAAAATCAAAGTTTGTCTGAATGGAAAATTGTATAAAACAAGTAGAGGACTAGAGCTTCAGAGTTTATGAGCAGGCTATGGGAATATTACTCAACTTTTCATTCCTTGATAAGCTTTATGTTTCATATTTTTCAGTGAAGAATAGCACATACACAGAATATGTTCAATTCATATGTGTAGAGTTCAAATAGTTATCACAAAATAAGAATACAAAGATGTTTAGCACCAAACTCAAGAAAAATAGCTGGTATTGCAACCACACCAGAAGCCTCTTTCATGTTATTTTATAATAATGACCCTTCCTTTATCACCAAAGGTATTTTCTCTGTGAATTATAATGGTCATGATTAATTTTTCCTACCTTGGAACTTTAAATCAATGAAGCATACAGTATACATTTTTGGCTGGTTTCTTTCACTCAATATGTGTTTGCAGAATTGATTTATACTATTAATTTACCAGCAGTTATTTCATATTTCTTGTTATATAGTATTCTAAGATATGAATATGCCACAGCTTATTTATTCATCCACTAATAATGGACATTTTGGAGGTTTTCACTTTGGGGCTAGTGAAAATAATGCTGCTCTTAGCAAACATAGACAAATAAGAACACATCAAACTCAAAAACTTTTGTGCCCCCAAAGAAACAGTCAACAGAGTAAAAAGGCAATCTGCAAAGAAAAAATATTTGCAAATCATATCTGATAAGAGACTAGTATCTAGAATTTATAAGGAACTTCTGCAACTCAGGAACAACAAAATTAAAGTTGATTCAAAATGAGCAAAGAATGTGAATAGGCAATATCTAAAAGATATACAAATAGTTAACAAACATAAAGATGTTTAACATTACTAATTGTGGGAGAAACACAAATCAAACAACAATGAGATTATAATGTCACATCTATCAGGATGGCCTATCAAAAAAACCAACCAAACAAACAAACAAAAAATAAAATAAGAAGTGTTGGCAAGGATGTGGAGAAGTTGAAACCCTTGTGCACTATTGGTGGGAATGTAAAATGGTTTTGTCACTATAAAAAATAGTATAGAAATTCCATGCGATCTGACAATACCACTTTTGGGTATTTACCAAAAGAATTCAAAGCAGGATCTCCAAGATATAATTGCACACCCATATTCATAGCATCATTATTTACAATAGGCAAGAAGGGGAAGCAAATCAAATGTCCCTCAACAGATGAATAGACAAAGAAAATGTAATATATTCACACAATAGATTATTTGGCCTTATAAAGAAAAGAAACCTTATCATATGCCACAACAGGACCAAACTTAAGCACATTATGCTAAGCAAATTAAGGTTGTCACAAAATGACAAATACTATATGGTTCTACTCCTACAAAGTACTTGAATTAGTCGAAAGCATAGAAATAGAAAGCAGTAAGGTAGTTGCCAAGGCTGTGGGAGGGACATGTGAGAGAGGAAATTAGTGCTGAGTATAGAGTTTCAGATGAAAAATTTCTAGAGATCAGTTGCTCAACAATGTAAATATAGTTCATACTCTTAATTGTACATTTAAATGGTTATCATGGTAAACTTAATGTTATGTTATTTCACCAAAATAAAAATATAGAAAAAATGATACTTCTCTGACATTTTTGTGCATGTCCTTTGGTGCACATATGTGCATGTTTGTTGGGAATATACTTTGGAATGGAATTCTTAGGTTATAGAGTGTATATTTGTTAAGCTTTAGAAGACACTGTTTAGTAGTTTTCAAAAAAGAGTTGACAATTTATTGTCTCATCAGAAATAGGATTGTTCTACGTCACTGTGAGCACTTGGTATTATTCGTATTTTTAATTTCATTCATTATGGTTGATATTGCAATGAGATTTCACTTATTTGAAGTGGAATGAAGCTAAGCACCTTCTAATGTATTTATTGGCCATTTGGATATCCTCCTGTGTGAAGAGTTTGTTCAGTTCTCTCATATAGTTTGCTATTGGACCATCTGTCTTATTTTTATTTATTTGGAGGAGATCTTTATGTATATTGAACATGAAACTTCTGACCATTATACATATTGCAAATATATTCACCTACTCAAAGACTTGACTTTTCCCTCTCTTAATAATAGCATCTTTTGATAAGTGGGAATTCTTTATTTTAATGAAAGCATTACTAATATTTTTGTTAGTACTGTTTATGTCCTGTATTATAATCTTTCATTAAAAATTATTTGTTATTACCTTTAAGACACCTTACTATTTATTATTTATATTTAGACACAGAATTAACCTGAAATTGAAATTTATCTAGAGTGTCAAGTACTGATTGATGATTTTCCTGTGTTTTTGTATGTACATTAGACCCAGCACTATTCACCAAGAAAATCCACTCTTGTCTTACTATTTGATGCTACATCTTTATTATAAATTGACAGTCATTGTACATGTGTACACTTATTCCTGTAGTCTGTTATATTAGATTATTTGTCTGTCATTGTGCCAATCATCATTTAGTGAAAATGAATGTTGGTATTCAAATTTGTCCTATTTTAAGGTGATCCTGACTACTTTTAGCTTTTAAATTTTTGATATAAATTTAGTCATATAAATTTACATAAATATAACTGATAGGATGTTGGTAGATATTACACAGAACCTTTATGTTTTCTACCAAATCAATCTATAGCAGAGAATGCTACACACTTAATTTATTGAAAAAAGGCCCCCAAATTAAGGGAGAATATATTGTCATTCTCGTACCTTATTCAAAAGATGAGTTCCAATAATAGGCAGTAAGTTTCAAAAAGAGATAACACCTCAGAACCTTTGGATTCCTTACTCTGGTAATAATAAATATTAATGCCTATCACTTTGATTTGTTCCACAGCCCTCCTTAAGGAACAAAAATACTTGGACGCAATTCAAAGAAAACCATCAGATACACGAGATCTAGATTCTGGTCCCAAATTTGTCATTCTGAGGTGTATAACTTGACAATTTGTTGAATCTCACTGGATTTTATTTCTGTCAAGAGTAAAATTGCCGGGTGCGGTGGCTCAAGCCTGTAATTCCAGCACTTTGGGAGGCCGAGACGGGCGGATCACGAGGTCAGGAGATCGAGACCATCCTCGCTAACACGGTGAAACCCCGTCTCTACTAAAAACTATAAAACCTAGCCGGGCGACGTGGGGGCGCCTGTAGTCCCAGCTACTCCGGAGGCTGAGGCAGGAGAATGGCGTGAACCCGGGAGGCGGAGTTTGCAGTGAGCTGAGATCCGGCCACAGCACTCCAGCCTGGGCGACAGAGCGAGACTCCGTCTCAAAAAAAAAAAAAAGAGTAAAATTAACCAAGTACATTTTATTATTCCTAAGATCGCTTCCTTCAGTTTAAAAAAATTACACTCTTTTAAAATAATCTTTGGCTTTGCTTTAAAGATTTTTCATTTAAAAGTTGATGGTCAGGGAATTCCCCTCCCCCTAGGATATAGAAACACAGAAAAGAAGAACATTTTATCCTAACAAAATATTAGAAGATTGATAAATTATAATATATAGACACACAGGAGGCATGTAAGTGACTATACCTGGGGAGCAGACTCATGTCACTGAAGCAATAAACTCTGAAAGAACTTACCGGTTGAAAAGATGGTGGATGGTAGAGTATTAGGTCATTTTCAGATTTGCTATAAATATATGAGACTGGGTAATTTATAAATAAAGGAGGCTTAACTGGCTCACATTCTGCGGGCTATACAGGAAGCATGGCACCAGTATCTGCTTGGCTTCTGGTGAGCCCTTGGGGAATTTTACTCTTGGCCGAAGGTGAAAGAAAGTAGGTTCCATCACATGATCAAAGAGAGGACAAGAGAGAAACACCAGGGAGGTCCGAGACTCTTTTAAACAGATCTCATATGAACTAACCGAGCAAGAATTCACTTATCTCCAAAGAGATGGTGCATTCACGAGAAATCTGCTCTTATTCATGAGAGATCTGCTTTCATTCATGAGAGATCTGCTCCTTTAATCCAATCACCTCCCACCAGGCCTCACCTCCAACATTAGGAATCACATTTAAACATGAGATTTGGAGCAGACAAACATCCAAACCATATCAGGTGGTTAGTGATATAATGCCATCATTTACTCTTGTCTCTTCACACTTTTCAATTTGCTAATTAGAGATCACATCCAATTAATTTTAACAGAATACGCCTATGTCTAAAAAACAATAAAAAGTGGCAGTCCCCTATAGGAGTATGAAAGCATATATTTGTAGAAAAAGTCTAATGAGTATTTCCAGAAAAGAAATTAACATCCAAATGTGTTTTTAATAAAATATGTTTACATAGATATTAAGTAATTCTAGGATATGCACAAAATTGTAATTAAACATTTTCAGAAATATATATTTTATTTCTTTCCATGACTGAGGGTGATCTTATATTTTAGAGGGCATCATTTTAACTAGACTACATGAAAACAGTAATACAAACATTTCTTAAATACCACATGGAGAGTACATATGTAGAGCAATTATTAACCATATTTGTCATTGCATTATTTTTTTTTGATATAACTATATTGGTTACTATCTTTTAGACTACACACAAGACTTTGATGAAGTGCATACTAAATATACTATATTAATTGTTTGAAGGTTCTGTTAAATATCACTGTGCTTACTAAATCATGCATTGCCAATGTTATGATTTGCAGTAATAAAGTTATGCTGTGGTAATTTTTTTGGAAGTTTGCAGCATATGGTGCCATATGCCAAGGGCATACTAATTAATGAGAAAATTAGCACATAGATATTACTTCACAATACTGCATCTAGAGCCAAGACTTAAAGTGTAACTCAGAAAGCAATATGAAATGTTAAGGTTAATGTTATGTCAAACTTAATATTGATCCATAGTAATATCCATAGCAATATACAAACTAAATACTATGGTCTTTTGAACAATGAGAACATAGAAAGTGTGTTATTTATACAGTTACTCAATTGTTCTCTTTCAGATAAGAATTATGCTGAGACATAGCAGTACCTCAAAAGGTGATAGAGGTAGTAAGCTGCAGAGTTGGAACTTGAATCCAGGACCTCAAGCTCCAAATCCAGAATTCCTCACTTTTCCCCCACGACCTGATATAGAACTGGAGAAAAATAAATTTGGCTTATTTAATTGAGTATAGCAGATCCCAGGAAGTATTTCGTGTTTAATGATAACTTTCAAGCTTAATTTGTCTCTATTTAAGTGTAACTAACACATCATCTTTAGGGTAAACATCTCGGAATTCTTTCTGAATTATCCCCAAATTTTAAGTTTAGGTGTGTATTTTACAATCTGCATTGCTGCCAACAGTAGTTGGAAGATTACTACCTGAAAATCGAGGAAGTTTGCTTCAGCTACATGCCCTTCCCTGTGGTAAATGTGCAAGTCATGGCACAATACTTGAGGAAATAAATGTTGGTGCCTTAAAATAAGTGTTGATATTCAAATTTGTCCTATTTTACCCTGGTAAATGTGTAAGTCATGGCACAATATTTGAGGAAGTTAAGCAAATAAGTTTGCAGTAAATAACCTGTGTTATAAAATACACAACACTAAAAATAAAACTAAACACTACAACTACGTACTTTAACTTATGATTCACAGATTTTGTAGGCCAATTCTTTGCAATTGGAAAACACAAAACTTTTCCAACTTTGAAGACTGGAAACAAAAAACAAACTGCAAGAAAACATTAAGTTCATCTATATTTGTCCTGTAGGAGGACTCCTTCGTGTAGTTTGCAGACAGTCATGAATCCCCTTAGGTTAGCAGCTGTCAACTTCAATTCTCATTTTATCCATTCTTTCCATTCCAAAGACTTTAGATCAATATTTTTAGGAAAACAAAATATATTTTCATTTAAGTACCAAAATCACCAATGCTACCAACCAGAGGAAAACAAAATATTCTCAGAAAATTGGTTGCTGAGGCAGGTTCACAAGGATTATTCTGAGAACTACTTTGCAAATGGAAAAAATGAAGCCTAAGAGACTTACATTAAATAGGGTATTAAAGTATGTTTAAATACACAAATCGAAAAGAATGACCACTAATAGAACTATGTCGCCCTTGTTAAAAATATGAAAATTGGCCGGGCGCGGTGGCTCAAGTCTGTAATCCCAGCACTTTGGGAGGCCAAGATGGGTGGATCACGAGGTCAGGAGATCGAGACCATCCTGGCTAACATGGTGAAACTCCGTCTCTACTAAAAAAAATACAAAAAAACTAGTCCCAGCTACTTGGGAGGCTGAGGCAGGAGAATGGTGTAAACCCGGGAGGCGGAGCTTGCAGTGAGGCGAGATCTGATTACTGCACTCCAGCCTGGGCGACAGAGCGAGACTCCATCTCCAAAAAAAAAAAAGAAAAAGAAAAAGAAAATCATTAACAGGTTTTATTGACTCTTCAAAGACCCTTTATAGTGAACTTTGAACCTTAAAAAGCAAATCATTTTAAACAGGCATTACTGATAAAGCTGATTCTTTTCTAAATTTATTTTTTATCATCTCAAGTGCATAGAAATTTTTCTTTCCCTGTCTCCCTTATCTGCGTTTTATTTACTCTTTTATACTTTGCATAAACTGTAATAGATTATTTTATAAAATGTATTCAATGCCAACTAATCCATAAACTGGCTAAGCTGGATTAATTTTCTTAAAATCTGAATTATGTATGCCTAAAATGTAGTTTAATTGCAGTCAATATTAGGAAAAACATCTAATTAACTTCAAACTACAACAAAAACTACACATGTAAAAATCTTTGAGAATATTCCATGAGGACAGATATTTAGAAACATCTGACTCCAATTTGGGGAAAAAAAAAAATATGAGATTTGCAACCAGAAACCAAATTCATTTTATTCATTTCTCAGTCTTTAAGGCTTAATGTATATTTAGAGAAATTGCATAGTTACTTTTAATGTTATTATCTTCAAAAATGTTGTATTAGTTTTTCTTTCAGTCTTTAAGAGTTACACAATGTTTCTTGTATTCCTGAATGGCAAATAACATAACTATATATCCATATCATAATAATGAAAGCAATGCTCATCATATAATATTACCATTTCCTCCCTCTACATGAAGGCCTCCTGGCATTTTTATGTCTTTTGTAGAGCCATCCTCAAAATGGAAAATTTGGATAGATTCTGCAGTAGTCCCGGTAATGCTAATTGCCAGTGAATTAATCATCAAATTAAGGTTTAAAGAGCTGGAGGTAATCATTATAAGAAAATATAATTGATTTACTATGTCTTAAAATATATGTGGAGTGTATTACACAGGAATTGCATTCAGCTGGTAGTCAAACCCTTCCTTCCTCCTTGCCAACACAATGCCTTAAACTTACTGTCCATTTTTCTCTCACATACACAAAATTTAGCAGTTGTTAGTCAAGATCAGGTATGGTAACTGTGCAATATAAGCTGGAATCCAGTTTCCTATCTTTTTGTTCCTCCATCTTTAGCATTTGGCTTCTGTCCTCAAGTTTACCTTAGAGGTATATTTGGAGCTCCAACCATCATATCCACAGTCCATGAAGGAGGAAGAATGAAGTGAGTTTTCTCAGATGCTGTATCAGAATTTTGCTTAAATTCCATGCAAACCCTATTTATGCAAGAGAAAACTATAGCTGTAGTTGCTAATTACTGGGCACATTGCCATCCAAAATAACACAGGAGTTCGATTACTGAAAAAGAAGAGATAGATGGTTAGCAGGCAACTAGCAGCCTCCCTCACAGGCTCTTAAACTAAATAGTTGTCAACAGTTAGTGAGCATCAGTGTAAACAAGATAGCTAGAAAAACCGACATTAGCTATTTCATTTACTTTAAGAGAATCTGTAGACTCTCCTTTCTGGAGACCTTAAAATTTTAAGTTATTTTCACAAGTATTAAATTTCTTTGATTACATTTATTTCCTCAGACACTTAGTACAGGATTGAAGAAATCTATTATACATACAAGGAATTCATCTTTGCTTGGTAAAATAGTAAATAGCATGTAAGACAAAATAGAATAAGGCTAAATAGCAATTAGCAATTACGTTTGAGGGATCAAAGGAAAAACATTCGTTTGGCCTGAGATCATTTTTAAAAGTTTCACAATGATTATAGATTTAGGAGTAGGTATTTATAAATAAACAATAAATATCTATAGAAAATACATATTCTTGGTTGAGAAATTGACCCATTAGTTTATTTTAGTCTATTTGGAATATACCTTCTTAACTCCTGATCATTCCTCAAGCAAATATAATCAACTTTTCATTCCACCATAGTACTCAGAATGATCATGCTAATTTCATTCGTTTCAATATATTTATTGCAACAATTGAGGAGCATCTAAATAAAACTCGGACAGATATTTATGTTTATATTCACCATATCCTTAATATATGGCACTGTTAGATATCCTGTATTTTAACTCCTCCATTCTACAATTATTTATTGAATATCTGATCATTGCTGGGTCTCAGTTATGAAAACCTCCTACATCTCTACCATCATCCTCCTCCCAGCCCCAAGTAAAAAACCAAATACAGCATTTCGGTCATCTTGAATCTTTACAGTTAACCTTTTTGAATGTTCCTGAAATGACTTCTTCATTTAGCTTGCATTGTCTCACAGGGTGTAGTCAACGACATTGCCTGGGTAACCTCTTAGATAACACTTATATTTCAGGATCATATAAAAAAAATGCTATTAAGTCAGAATGAACAGAATGTCTTACTAAAATTGATACAATTTTATTTCAAGAAATCGTGTTCATGACTAGATTGATTACTAAGAAGAAGTAAGTTACACATTTATGTTGTCTGCGATCTTTGAAATAGCAACAAACGCAGAACACATTTAAAAAAAAAAGAAATTAAGATCAGATCTCTATGAATGATAAACTGGATATGAGAACTATGTAATGAAAATGTGTTGTTGCTTAAAAGCCAAGGGAAAGCAGTGAACAAAATCTTCAAGTATCTGTTGGACATTTACTTAGCATTATATCTTTGTGTAAGCTATTGTCAAATACCACTTTGCTTTGATGGTGCTCAGTAATTCGCCAACTAAAATCCATGCCTGACTTGAGGAATAGAGTGACACTTTACTTCTTTTTTTAATCCCTTTACTGTGAAAAATTTCAATTATATACAATAATAGAGAAAACTGTATAAAAGACCCCAAAGTACCTAGTAACCAAGATTTAATAATTGGCAGCTGATAGACAATCTTGTTTCATCTATAACCAGCAGCACACTAGCACCACTTACCAAATTATTCTGAAGAAAATACCTACTATAACATAAAATAGCATAATATCTATAAGGATTTTCATATTTTTTTCTGGAAGCTAAGAACATTTTAAAAATATAACCACAATATACTTACAAAAATTTAAAAGTTCACAAACATTTATTAATACGAACAACTATTCACCCAGCATTCGTATTTCCTGATTGTCCTGATTGTCCTGATTGCCTCATAGAATTTTAACAAAGCATTTGTTCAAATCATAATCCAGGTAAATGCAATACATGGCAAATGACAGAAATATTTCCTAAGTCTCTATTAATCTATACATTTTCTCTACCATTCTTTTATTCTTGCAATCTACATATGGAAGGAACAGTATTTCTCTTGTAGTTTCCCACAGTTTAAATTTTTCTGATAGCACTTCTCTCGTGTCATCTAACATGTCCTCTGTTACCTATATTTTCTGTAAATTGATGATACAGAGGTGGCACCAATTCAGATTTATTATTTTTTGTGTCAAGAACACTTCATACATGTCAGGGCACAGATCCACCAGGAGCAATATAACATCTGGCTGTCTTCTGTTTGCCTGTGTTTGATATTACCAGTCATTGATGCTCAGTGGCAAGATGTATTATTTCTCTTTCAAAATGGTCACTGTCAAATGCCATCATGTTTTCTTTATGTGCTAGCTATAATACTTCTGTGAAAAGGAGTCTCCTCTTAGTAATTACATAGTACAGATGATATAGGAAAAGCAAAATAAGTGCTTGATACTTTCTCTTTTATTTACAAGCATTCACATGTTTACTCCTTAGTCTTCTCCAAATTATGAATGAATTATTTTTGTTGCCATTTTAAAGTCTTATATGTAAGCATATTTGATATGTTTACAATCTATTGCAGTTATTATCCTAGACAGATGCCCATTTTCGGCTAATGAAAAGCCTCTACATGTTGGCACTAAAGTTCTTGTAATATGACATGCTGTAGTGTAGTTTCAGCAGTGCAAAGATTTCATTTAAATGAAATCACAAAGTATGTAATCTTTTGTGTCTGAATGTTTCCATTCACCACAATGTCTATGAAATCCCTCCTATTTCTTGAGTGTATCAGTAGTTATTACTGTAGAGATGTACCCCATCATATGGATGTAAAACAATTAATACATTCAGTCATTTGGTAATGGTCACTTTAATGGCTCCAGTTTGAGACTACACTGTGTTATAAATAATCCTGCTTCTATGAACATATATGTTCATTTCTCTTGAGCAAATCACTAGGAATTGCTAGGTCATATGATAATAGTATTTTTAACTTGCCAGGAGTAATTAAACTTTTTTCGAAAGTGTTTTCATACCACCAACAGAAATGTGTAAGATATTTCAGTTCCTCTGGGTCCTCACCTGCACAGGCACTGTCAAGTTTTTTGAGTTTTATCTATTCCAGAGAACATGGAACGTTAACTCATTGTGATTTTAGTTTACATTTCTTTGATAACTAATGATATTGAGCATTATTTAAT
The DNA here is from genome assembly GCF_002776525.5 of Piliocolobus tephrosceles. Lineage (NCBI taxonomy): Eukaryota > Metazoa > Chordata > Mammalia > Primates > Cercopithecidae > Piliocolobus > Piliocolobus tephrosceles. The sequence goes on along the minus strand of NC_045441.1, from coordinate 114,391,823 downwards.
GTAATTGTTTGATACTCCTGTAACTTTTTTGTACAATGCATATTCTAATCTTGCATCATTATATTTGGGTGTTTGTCTCTGTATTGAATTGCAAATTATTTATATAGATGGTCTCCTACTTATGATGATTTGACTTAGATGTTTTCGCTTAATAATTTATTTATCAGAGTATCAAATACATTTAAAATTATGATATTTTTGACTCACTGGCACCGGTTTATCAGGATGTAATCCCATCATAAGTCAAGGAATATACGTACCTGATAAAAATGAATGTGTGTGTGTGTGTGTGTGTGTGTGTATATACACACACATACATACATATATTTGGAAGAATATTGAAAGTCTGATAAATACCATCAATAACTTGACCTAACTGGCAGTTTCTTTTATCAATATGTAATGTTCTTCTATATCTACTATAATACTCTCTGTCTTTGTCTGATATAATATGCCACTCCAGCATTCTTATGGTTAGTGTTTGTATTATGTAGATTTTTACACTTTTATTTTTAAATTTGTATATCTTTATGTTTATAATATCTTTCTTGTATATATAATCACACTGAGGCTTGGTTTATATCCAACCTTCAAATCTTAAACATTTCTGTTATTTTTAGACTATTTTCCTTTATTATATTATTGATGTGGCTGGTTTTCATTTTACCAGATTGTTATTTATTTCATTTGTCATATCTATTCTTTATCCTTGTTCAACTCTTGTCCTGTCTTCCTTTTGTTTGACTATTTTAGTATTTCATTTTATTCCCACTATTGGAGGACTGGGTCAATTTGGTTAATAATATGTTCAAGTGTTCTATAGTCTTTCTAAACTTTTGTCTGCTTGTTTTATTAATTACTGGAAGAGGAATGTTGAAATCCCCAATAATGATGGAAATTACGGATTTGTCCATTTCTCTTTTGAGTTCTATTTGGGTTTTTCCTCCATATGTTTTGAAACTCTGTTATTGCTGTGCAAACATTTAGGATTGTTATGTCTTTTTGATAAATTTACTCTTTTATCATTATTCACTGTCTCTCTTTATGTTTGATAATACAACCAGTTTTGAAGAACACTTTATATGTCAGAATAGCAAATATACATATCAGTTTCCTTATACTTACTGTTGCATGACTTATCTGTTTGAGCCTTTTATGTTTGTAGATTTATTTGGGCACATTTTATCCTATTGTGTGTATTTCCCTATGTAGTTTATTTGCTGTCTTTTGGGGGGTAAGTGAAATATATTTTTTCTTATTCAGAAAGGTCTGCATTTTCCTTCCAACATTTAGTTTACATCTGTGCCTTTACATGGTACCCTTAAGTATTCTGTATTGATTTTCTTCTATAAGCAAAATGAAAATTAACTAAAAATCCTTCTTACCTTTCTCCTCTCTCTTTCAGGCATTTAAATTGTAGCAATATTCTTTTACTTCCTTTTAATTCATATAAGGTAATATAATAAGGAAAGTAGAATAGGCTTTTCTACTTTCCATATATTGCCTGCTATTCTACTTTCCATATATTACCTTCTTCTCCCCTCATTTTTTAATAGTTGCATCATGGATATGTTTTTAGAATATGTGCCCTTTATATATTATACTGTCTTCCTTATATCCATAAGTTAGTCTTAATTCTGCAGGTTAATATATATATATATATATACACAGTTCTCACTACCAGAATTTGTACAGACACTCTCCAGTCAATTTTGTTTTCTGAAGTTCAATGTCTTCATTTTGAAAGTTAGTACTTATGAAATCAACATTTCTTTATTTTCTCAATTATTTTAGCAGCCTGCTGTTTTTAACACGTGAAGGTCAGTTTAGCTAGATATAAAATCCTTAGCTTACATTATTCTACCTTTAAGTATCTTAAAAATGATTTTCCATATCCTTATACCAACATGATGATATCAAAGTGTGATGATTTACTTTTCTTTCTCTTATTAGTGACTTGGACTTTAAGAATGATTTCCCAAGTATTTTTTTTCTGTATTTTAAAACATAAAGGTTTTAATAGATTTTATCTCAAATTATCTTGTTACTATTTGCTTTCCAAGGTACATTGCACATTCTTTCAATACGTAGGTTCAACATGTTTTATTGCACAATTTTTTTTCTTAAATTTTATGATTTGCTTCGTCTTGTTGCTTTGTGTTCTTACAGGTGGTATCATTTCATAATATGTTTTATCTCCTTGCCAATCTTCCATGTCTATCATTTCTTCATTAATACTTTTGTTTTAATTCTTTTAAACTGTTTGCATATTCCATTTGCAGTTTCTCTTAAGACATTACCCAATGTATTTGTTGCTTGTTTTTTGGAATTGTGTTTAAGGATTTATTTTCTAAATGACTTTATATTTTATTTTAAATTCTTTTATGAGTTTTGTCACATCACCTTACAAATCTTCCTTTTCTCCAATCATCTTTTTTCTCTTGTCTGTGTTTATCTAAGTCTGATTGATTGATTATCTTACCACTTCTATTTTCTTATGTCCTTTTAGGTCATATTGAAACACTCATTTTTCATTATTTGTAGGAATTTTGTTCTAATCATTATTATGTTCTTCCTTATAACTATAGATGGGATTTTACTTTAATCATTTTATCTTGCTTATATTTTAGCAAGATAGGTTTTCCTACACTAATAATAGAGGAAACTGGGCAAGAATAGCTTCAATAGTGTTGTGTATTAGTATCAATATTGTGAAGGTTTCAAAAATATGGTATGAGCATTTTTGAGATCTGTCTCGTTTGCTCCCTTGTTCCATCTTTTCTGGACATTTTCTTTCCTTTGCTCCAATTCTTTTCAAGGCATATTCTAGTCTCAGCAATATTTCTATATTGCAGGGCTTGGTACTGGAAAAGAGCATCAGTTGGTTAGTATGACAGTTCACTTGCCCAGGCTGAACCATAACACCCAAACTTTCTATAATCTTTCTACGTTCATTTCTAAATTGAATCATTGACACCTCTTCTTAGTTTACACTGCTTTCCTGAAATTGGCTCACTGAACTTCCCATGCTAACTGGGATTTTGAGGTTCATTTCCTATTCAGAGTCCCTTTTCTTTTCTGTCATTCCTCCTGCATAGCTATTAATAATAAGTAAATTATTGTTTTTGTTGTATTGGCTGGCTGGCACATTTACATTTTGGCTTCTTAGGATTTAAACATTTTCTTGTAGATATTGATTGTTCTTTCTTTTTTTTGAATTTTTTTTTTTTTTTTTTTTTTTTTGGTGGAGGATGTCAAATTTATACCACTGCTGCTAAAACTTACCCCAAATGCTCTGTTTTGTGTTTTGTCTGTATGTCTCTATGTATTTAAATTCTATCATAGCAAAATGTTCATCTGATTTTACAGTCTTTGGATTTCCTTTGTAGTTTTCTTCTCGCCAATATCTGAGTGTATATTAAAGTGTGTGTTAAAGGTGAAGCTCATTAGTGTTGAAGAAATATAATCAGATTTAATCATGGAAAAATAAGCAGGATTAGTAAGGCATGCCATCCTTTGGTATCTATAATTTCATAATATGTTTTATCCTCTTGCCAATCTTCCATGTCTATCATTTCTTCATTAATACTTCTGCTTTAATTCTTTAAAATGTTTGCCTATTCCATTTTCTGTGTGTCTTAAGACATTACCCAGTGACATTTCTATACATGTATGCATTGTATAATGATCAAATTGGTGTCATTAGCATATTTATCACCTCAAATATTTATCCACTCATTGTGGTGGGAACATTCAAATTTCTCTTTTAACTTTTCAAAATATACAATACACTATTGTTAATTACAGTCATCCTTCTATGCAAAAGAACACCAGAACTTATTGCTTTCTTGAAGCGAATTGATAGGCAGGCAATTTATGGCTACAACCCCCCCAAAATTGTCTTCTTAAAATGTTTATTAATTTTTCAATATAGTATATGTTTGTATCTTATTTTTTGTTAAAATTACATCTGAAAGAATAACTCACACAATATTAAATATTATATTTTACTTTTTAAAATAGCACAGTTGCTATTCTAATAATCTCCTTAACATTTCACAATATTAATATTTTATTTATGGTCTCCAATGCCAGGTTAGAGGTGAAGAAATGATTTAATTTAAAAAGCTTGAAAAACAAACTCTACTAAACATGGCTCATAAGCAGGTGTGACATTTCCATTGCTGAAGATATTTTGTTGATTTATAGAATCATCATGAATGAGGGTCACAAACAACACTTACTTTATAGACACCTCTCCAGGAAAGGTTAAAACTTGCATAAAACAGTTCAGAATATTCTTAGTCTGAGGAAAGGTAACCCTCTGGTATCTTTGTCATATCTCTCAGCTGTGTTTTATCTTTGCTTATTATTCGTGCTTTGCATGTACGACAAGTTGGCCTTGTCTCCTTCACTGTTCACTCCTCACAGCCAGTGGAATGTCTCCTAGGAGCTGAGGTTTGGAATCTCGTCAGATTAACCAGTACGATGTTATTGGATTTTATTTGAATTATGAAGAATAATGAGTGGAAAATCTATTACACTTAACGATCAAACCAGAATCATGTTTTTAATAAAGACCCTAGCTATAGTTCATCTAAACCAAAGGAGAAGAAAACACATCTCAGAGATTCTATAATCCATAATATCTTGGTGTTTCCAAGGGTAACTTTCCATATAGGCTTTGAAAATAAGATGAGAGAAAATAGAGAGTCTTCTTTAATGTCCTCAGTCATCCCTAATGGATGTAAAATGTAGTTTCTTGGAATTTTCATGAAAACTATAAATAAAAATTTCTCAGTGATTGCATTTGCCCTAGAATTCTTGAATCAGTATAATCTTTAACCAGTAAGTTCATTAAATACTTGTTGACTACATTCAATAATAATAATGCCCCGACATAGCTAGATTTTAAAATATCAAAGTCAGAATTTCAAAGTTAGAGAATATCCTTTTATTCATTTAGAACTTTTCAAGCACTGTCTCATCATTACAGCATCAAAATAAACTTATAAGGTAATAGAAACAAAATATTTATAACACGAAGATGTAAAAACTGAGGCACTACACAGTCACTCTTTGACCTTGAGCAATAATAAACATAGTGAAAATGCAGCCCCAGTTTGTCCCCTCTGCCATGTTGCTAATTGATATCAGCAATCACTCTGATCCACACACACTGAGGAACAAAGGCACATACCTCAAGCTTTCAATCCTCAACAGAGGTCTGTGACCTTCTGCCCATCTAAATAAAATCTGCTGCCTTTGCCTCTTTACAATATTATCTATAAATCCCTCATGTTTTCTGATTACAATATGATAGATAGCTTAAAAAGATAATCCATTCTGTTTTACTGTTTTTCAAAATATTTTATGAGTCTAGAGAATTAGAAAATGTTTTGCCACTAAATGTTTTGGCAGACAGAAAGGTGGAAATGGAGTAAATTGCCTAATCAGAGGAACAGAGGTTTGCAGACTCAACACTAAAGTTTTAATGACAAGGTCTCACTGGGGTCACTCCTCTGATTATAGGCTGTTTTCCTATTTTCCAGGTTACTTTCAATTCAAAATAAGTGAAACTGAGAATCATGTTCTGATAAATTTATTGGCTTCCTTTTTGTTGGCTGTCCAAGTTTCAAGACCTGTAATGAGAGACATTCTTGAATAATTCTGCTTAGAAATATATAAGTAAAATAACTCCAGGCCAAGCCATATATTCCATGGGCAGAGAGGCATAGGCTTTTCACAAAATCACCACTCCCATTTGTCTTTTAATATAGTTATTTATCAAAAATCACATCAATCTCAGAGCATATAAATGAAAGTTAAAAAATTCTTTTATTACTCATTGTTTTGTTGTTTGTTTGCTTGCAAGGGATTCAGAAAAGGGGCAACTCTGGAAAAAGACCTTGGACAAAAGTCTATGGAATATGACTGAGAAGTAACGTATGCTTTTCGCAACTCCATTTGTTGCTTCTGGAGAAGGTAAGGATTTATGTAATGAGGAGGCTTAGGATGGTCATTTCAGTTCAATCACACACTGAGAAATATGAAGGATATTTTTTCAATGCTTAAAGTTACAAGCCAGATAGCATTAAGCATAGTAGCCACATGTAACACCAACCGATCAGCCCTGAAAATAATCCCATAAACTATGGTAGAGGCAAGGAAGGGAAGAAGATGGGTCAATTTTAAGAATAGCAAGTTGATCAAATTAAAATTTAACATTAATAAAGACAAAGTTTTGCATTTCCACTTTTCTTTACTTTTTTTTCACTTTTTTTCCCTTAAATACACTTAAACTGCAATTATAATGTAACTAAGAGAAACTTCATTGGACATTGCACGGGCTGGAAAATTTGGAGCTTGGGTTTCACAAACAGTGTATAGTAGATTATAACATACCATTTTCTGTTCAGTGCATATGTATTGATTTCCTAGATCCCACCATTGATTCCAGTTAAGCCATTCTCTTTCAGGCTGTACCCCCTGATATTTCCAACCATCAAGGCCTGTTGATACAATGATGATGAGTCACCTTCCTCCTAACTATCACCTCTGCTCCTTCTATGAAAATTAGCCCACCATCCCTCAGAGTTAGTGATGGCAGGCTACTCTGGGAATCAATTCTATCTTAACACACTAAAGAGAGAAGACTATGCTTTGTCCCCGGTATTACTCCTGTTTTTAGGTCAAGCATGTTCAGTCTAGATTGTACACAGCCCTGCAAATATACAGAGACTTAGACACGAAGACATAGACAATTTTAATGGACTTACATTCAGGTGCTATTTCCTAAAACTAATAGAACGTAATGTAATCTTAGCAGTTAATGAGGCTGAGATGGAAGGATTGCTTTATTCCAGGAGTGCTAGACCAGCCTGGCAATACAGTAAGAACCCATCTCTATAAAAAATTTTAAAATTAGCGGGCTGTGATGGTGTGTGCCTGTGGTGTCAGCTACTTGGGAGGCTGAGATGGGAGGATTGCTTGAGCCTGGGAGGTTGAGGCTGCAGTGAGCCATGATCATACCACTGCGCTCTAGCCTGTGCAACATAGTGAGAACTTAACTCAAAAAACATATAAATGTATATTACTTTATTATAAAATTATCTAAGGCAAATGAAATGTCAATAAAATTTAAGAAATGAAAGATGTTATTTAACATTTTTATGGAAAGAAGAGTTTGCTAATGAATTTTTAAATAGCTTGTTGTGCATATAAAAGTGCTGTGGCAATCCCATTACTGGGTATATACCCAAAGGAATATAAATCATTCTATTACAAAGATACATCCATGCATGTTTTTATTGCAGCACTATCCACAATACCAAAGACATGGAGTCAACCCAAATGCCCATCAATGACAGACTGGACAAAGTAAATGTGATACATACACACCATGGAACACTATGCAGCCATAAGAAGGAATCAGATCATGTCCTTTGCAGGGACATGGATGGAGCTGGAAGCCAGTATCCTCAGCAAACGAACACAGGAACAGAAAACCGAACACTGCCTGTCCTCTCTTATAAGTGGGAGTTGAACAATGAGAGCACATGAACACAAGGAGGGAACTAACACACAACTGGGGCCTCTCATAGCGGGGGAGTGGAGGAACAGCATCAGGATAAATAGCTAATGCATGCGGGGCTTAATACTTAGGTGATGGGTTGATAGGTTCAGCAAACCACCGTGGTACGTGTTTACCTGCATAACAAACCTGCATATCCTGCACATGTATCCCAGAACTTAAAATAAAATAAAATAAAATAAAAAATTTAAAGCACTGTGGTGTTTAGATTCTACTGAAATTTAGAAGGAAAAGGTTCTAGGTATATTTTTTAAGAGATAACATTTAAAATATGCCTGAAAAAAACATTATTTACTTTTTAAAAACATACGACAAAGTCTTAAAGACAATTTTTAAATACGTAAAGGGATCCAGACTTTCTAAATATTCCATGAGTATACATAATCCAAAATGTGGAAACCTCTGTTCTAAGTAATGTTCATCTTCACAGAAGTTTTTCGATCTTCCTGAAGAATTCAATCCCTTAGTCTATCTTATTTTTCTCTCAATCCTTACCATTAACAGAATGCCTGGAAGATACTTGGTGCTCAAAAATACTTTCCAAGATAATAAATAGCATTATAAGCACAAGTGAGTCCTAAGCAAAACTGGAATTTCAGTAACTTACTTTCTGAAACATCTTTATATCATTTATAGATCACTTACTTGTTCACCATTGAATTCTAGGATATTGTTTGAAAATATGGGCTGGGCGCAGTGGCTCACGCCTATAATCCCAGAACTTTGGGATGCCGAGGCGGGCAGATCACCTGAGGTCAGGAGTTTGAAACCAGCCTGGCCAGCATGGCAAAATCCTGTCTCTACTAAAGATACAAAAATTAGCCAGGCATAGCGGTGGGCATCTGTAATCGCAGCTATTTGGGAGGCTGAGGCAGGAGAATCACTGGAATCCAGGAGGCGGAGGTCACAGTGAGCCGAGATTGGGCCGTTGCACTCCCACCTGGGCAACAGATCAAGACTCTGTCAAAAGAGAGAGAGAGAGAGAGAGAGAGAAAGAAGAAAAGAAAGAAAGAAAGAAAGAAAAAGAAAGAAAGAAAGAAAGAAAGAAAGCAAGAAAGAAAGAAAGAAAGAAAGAAAGAAAGAAAGAAAGAAAGAAAGAAAGAAGGAAAGAAAGAAAGGAAGGAAGGAAGGAAGGAAGGAAGGAAGGAAGGAAGGAAATGTATAGTTTTAATGGAACATAAATTAATGTGTCACTCAACCCA